>NW_027363684.1:0-82500 GCF_046119375.1 Phyllobates terribilis | reverse complement strand
GGCCTTCTAATGGCTTCCGCTCCACGATGGCGGTGCTGGTCCCACGCGTGTGACCGTGCCTTCAGGCTTCTGGGCCAGAGGACCTGAAATCCCCTGCCCGACGGATTCTGCTGCTGGGTAGGAGTTAGTCCTCACAGCCTCGGACTCCGGGTCCGGTAAAGAATCTTCTTAGTCAGGGCGAGCTCTGTAGCTGCCAGCCCCTGACTCCTTGTAACTCTGCTGTTTCCTATGCTGCTTCTCTTCTCCACTCTCCTTGTCTGACTCACCCTGCCTCAGCCCCGGGTTTATACAGGGGAAGTTCTTCCCCTCCCAAGACTGGGCAGGAGGTGTGGCATGCACAGGATCCCTGACCAAAGGACCTCCCACCTGCTCTCAGACATAATATCTCTATCACTGTGGCAACCAGACCCCTGGGGTGTCACATTCCCCCCTAGTGAAATTTAGTACTCCGGGACTAAACACATTTAGAAAAACATAACAAAGTATAACAATAACAATACTATAAGAAAAACACATAAGATGGTTACGGCGTGTCCGCAACCGGATGCAGTCTTTGAAGAAAAGCAAAGGTGTCCATTTCACCAACACAGGGAGACGTAACCAGGTAGGGGTCTGTCCTACCCCGAGTCCTTAACAGTCTCTAGTCCATCCTGGGTTACGCTCCAACTATATACAAGGATTCCCGGTAAATCCACCAAGGTTTCCTAAAAATAACTAGAAACACAAAATTATACACAAGCAACAAGACACAGAAAAACATAGATAAAACAATTTATACACTTTAAATTCTCCAGCGTGCGGGTAACTGGCCTCTAGTGGCCCGAGTGGACCTACGGAGCTGACTGTCTGGCCCTGAACTACAGGGTGTAGGAGCTGTCAAGGGTAAACTGGGCAGCTGTCTACCGGCTCTTTGTCTCACTAGGGGTACGGCAGGCTCACTAAAAGCAGAGGGTTGATTCTCCTGTTCTGCTTGTGTGGAGTCTTCTGCCTCCTGGACCGGCTGTTCTTCCAGCTCTACCCGTTGCTCCGTAGGTTCTTGGGATGATGGTTGGAGGAAGGTGAGTACGGGTACCACAACTGCACCATTGACTTGAGTCCAAGACTGAGGAAAGTCCCCGAGCACGGTACTAACCATATCTTCCCTTTCTTCCACGGGTCGATGGTCTTCTTGTTCCTCTTCAGGGTTCCTCAGTTGTTCGGGACACTTCTTCAGGTGGTCCCGGGATACAATGGCTGTGGTTTCCCCTCCGTCTTTACTGATGGTACAGACCTTCGGGTTCTCGTGGCTTGAGGGCAGTACGGTGTACGGGTCCTTCTCCCACTGGTCGTCCAACTTGTGGAGCCGTCTCTTCCTCTTCAAGACCTGCTCTCCGGGTACCAGGGGAACAGCGGGAGCATACTGGTTGTAAGTTTTCTCTTGTCTTTCCCTAGCCTGACAGAGACTTCGCTCCACGCTCTCCTGTACTCTCCGGTACTGCTGCTGCCTCTCTGTGTCCCAGTCTGTTTCTGGTGAAGTGTCCTCGGGGGTCAGGACTCCCATTTCCAGGTCAACAGGTAACTTACCAGGTCTTGCCCTCATTAGGTAAGCCGGGGTACAGTTGGTGGAACCTACCGGGATGTGGTTGTATAGGTCCACCAGATCGGGCAACTTTTCAGGCCACAGACTGCGTTCTTCCAGGGGCAACGTTTTTAGAAGATCCATTACCACCTGGTTCATTTTTTCACAAAGTCCATTAGTCTGCGGATGGTAGGGTGTCGTCCTTATCTTCCGGCAGCCATACAGATTGCAGAATTCCTGAAAGACCTCCGCTTCAAAGGCAGGTCCCTGGTCCGTCAGCACTTGGTCCGGGTACCCGTGTGGATGGCAGAAGTGCTGCTGGAAGGCTCTAGCTGCTGTTTGAGCCGTTAAGTCCTTGACGGGGACGACAACCAAGAACCGGGAGTAATGATCCACGATGGTTAACGCGTAGACGTAGCCACTTCTGCTTGGGGTCAGTTTTACATGATCCAAGGCTACCAGTTCCAACGGTTGCAGGGTGACGATGGACTGCAGGGGAGTCTTCTGGCTGGCTCGGTCCTTCCTTCTCAGGTTGCACGGGCCACAATCTCTGCACCACTTCTCGATGGTTCCCCTCATGCCTACCCAGTGGAACCGCTCGCGCAGCAGGAACTCCAGCTTTTTCCACCCAAAGTGTCCAGCTCCGTCGTGGTATGCCTCCATCACCATGGCTGCGTCTCTTCGTGGCACCACTACTTGCCAGAGTAATTCATGCGTCCGGGAGTTAACCATTCTGCGGCACAACTTCCCTTTGTAAAGGAACAGTCGACTCTTCTCTGCCCATAGTTGTTTGGCTTCCTCCGGAGCGTCTGGTTCAAGGCGAGCCTCCGGCCGAGTCAGCATCTCCTTCACCAGTCGGACGGCAGGGTCGCTGTCTTGCGTTTCCGCCCAGTTGTAGTGGGGTAAGGGGTTCAACGTAGCAGCCTGCTTACTCCTTACCCGGTGGGAATACTGAATAGTCCCATGACGGTGGAACGCAGGGAGTTCAACTTCTTCCAGTCCCTCCGGATCTTCTCCTCCGTCCGGCAGGTTGGGCATCCTGGACAGGGCGTCCGCGTTGGTATTGGAGCGTCCTGCCCGGTATTTAATTGTGAACTCGTAGTTGGACAGACGGGCCATCCACCTCTGCTCCAGGGCACCGAGTCTTGCCGTGTCCAGGTGTGTCAGCGGGTTGTTATCCGTGTACACGGTGAACCGGGAAGAAGCGAGGTAATGCTTAAAGCGCTCAGTGATTGCCCATACTACGGCCAGGAACTCTAACTTAAATGAGCTGTAATTCTCGGGGTTCCTTTCGGTGGGTCGCAGTTTTCGGCTGGCGTAGGCGATTACTCGTTCCTTCCCCTGCTGGATCTGGGACAGTACGGCTCCTAGCCCGATGTTACTGGCGTCGGTGTAGAGGATAAAGGGCTGGCTATAATCCGGGTACGCCAGGATTTCGTCCCCCGTGAGGGCCATCTTCAGCTGGCGGAAGGACTCTTCTTCCAGCTCTTCCCATTTGAAGGGCGGCTTCTGGTTCTTGGCCTTCCGGGACTGGCCTATCAGGAGGTCCTGCATAGGTGCTGCCTTTTTGGTGAAACCGGGAATAAACCTTCGGTAGTAGCCTACCAACCCGAGGAACTGCCGCACTTCTTTTACGCTGGAGGGGCTTGGCCATCCCTTAATTGCGGTGATCTTATCGGGGTCGGGAGCCACTCCGTCAGCGCTCACCACGTGTCCCAGGTACTGCACCTTTGGTTTCAGGAGGTGACACTTGGAGGGTTTCACCTTTAGGCCGTAACTCGCCAGAGCCTCGAACACTTCCGCCAGGTGTTTCAGGTGGTCCTCATACGTCTTGGAATATACGATGACATCGTCCAGGTACAATAGGACCGTCTCGAAGTTTCTGTGGCCCAGACAACACTCCATTAGGCGTTGGAAGGTTCCTGGTGCGTTACAGAGTCCGAACGGCATGCAGGTGAACTCGCTAAGTCCCATCGGGGTGGTGAATGCGGTCTTCTCCCGGTCCGCCTCTGCTACAGGAACCTGCCAGTACCCGCTAGTGAGATCCAAGGTAGAGAAGAAGTTAGCAGATCTTAAAGCAGCCAATGACTCCTCTATCCTTGGTAAGGGGTACGCATCCTTGTGTGTGATACGGTTGATTTTCCGGTAATCTACACACATCCTCATGGTGTTGTCTTTCTTTTTGACTAAAACTAATGGGGCTGCCCAGGGGCTACAACTATCCCGGATTACCCCAGCCTCCTTCATATCTCTAAGCATCCCCTTGGCGTGTTGGTAATGTGCAGGGGGTACGGGTCGATACCTCTCTTTTATGGGAGGATGATCTCCCGTGGGGATGCGATGTTCTACCCCCTTGACTCGCCCGAAGTCTAACGGGTGTTTACTAAACACTCTCTCATACTCTTGAACCACCCGATAGACTCCTTGTTTCTGATGTGAGGGAGTGGAGTCAGTACCCAAATGTAGTTGCTGACACCAGTCCTCCATGTCTTTCTTAGAGCCGTTACCTTCCTCCGGGTGAGATGGAGGCAAGGGTTCCACAGATTGTATAGAACTTTGATTAGTGGTATATAATTTGGCTAGCGTGGCATACCGGGGCAGGTACACTTCCCTCTCCCCGATATTTATTATGCGAATGGGCACCCTCCCATGGCGTACATTGACCACCCCCCGTGCTGTCAAAATGGTGGGCCTACTGTCTGAGTAAACTGGTTCTACCATTGCCTGGTAATCTCTACCTCTCAGACCAATAGCTGCCCGGCACCAAATCATCATTTCACTTTTTGGGGGCATGGCAATAGGAAAAGGGTCACACATTCTTACGCTACCAATCTCACCGCCGGAGAGTTCCACTTGTTGCCGTTGCATCAGTGCCCGGATCTCTTTCTGGAGCACCCGCTGCTCGCCGGAGCTGGCATTCTTGGCAACCTGCTGTAAAAGGAAAATCACCTCTGCAAGACAATTTTCAATTACATTAGTTCCTAGAGTTATTTTTGGGTGACTCTCATGTTTATCGATATCTACAATGATCAGTCCCTGTGCGGCCAGTTCGACTCTACCAATTTTGATGGTCACCTCTTTAAATCCGATCTGTGGCACGGGCTGACCATTGCTGGCGATGATACTCAAGTCGTCGTCGGGGTAGCGGGTAATATCCGAGTCATTCCAGTACTGCTTGAAGAGCACGTACGGGATGGTGGTGACCTGTGACCCGGTGTCCAGTAGGGCACTCATGGGAATGCCATCCAGTACCACAGGCAAGACTGGACGTCCTCCCACATATCTGTCGCGCCAGTTCGATGGGCCTGGTGATCTTTTTCCTGGGGGTTGGCCCTCTACCCCAGGTTGTGCCCGTTTAAAGAACAGTACCTTGCCATATGTCCGGGTTGATTGCAGCGGCGGCAGATGGGTCGTCCGTCCTCACTGTATCGGTCACTGGGTCTTCCTCTGGCCGGTGGGGTCCTCCTTGGTCGACGCCACGGGATGTCCTCCGGTCCGGATGCCAGCTGGATCTTCCCTGGGGTGGAAACCTGTAAAGACTGCACAGTTCGGGTTAGCGCAGCAACGCTCTTAGCTAGCTCTTGGACCTGATGGTGTAGGTCTGGAGCCGGGTCATTGTCCAAAGCCTGCGCATCAGCTCCCACAGGCCCTGCTGACAAGGGCGCCGCCTCCTGGTAGTAAGTGGTAGTGGGGCGTCTGTGGGTCACAACGCCACCTGGTGCCGGTTCTCGGAGCACCCGGATGGCTCTGTCCTTGAACTGTGCAAAGTCCAGATGGGGATCCTGTAAGGCCATTGCCCGCAACTGGGTTCGGTGGGCATTGCAATATAAACCCTCTATAAATTGTTCAGTCAACAGCCTGTCCTCGTTTCCCACCCCATCAGGGTCGGTCTGCTTTATGGCCCTCAGGGCCTCTTGTAGGTTTAGTGCATAGTCCCTTATACTCTCATGCGCTCGCTGCTTGCACCCGTAGAATCTAAGCTTAATCTCGGCTGAGGTGCGGGTATCAAAGGTGTCCTTCAGCCGGGTTAGTATCCCTGCGACAGTCTTCCTCCCAGGTGGCCAGGATTTTACTTCCCTTTTGGCTGCCCCGGTTAGTTGGGCCACCAGGATGCTCACTTTTTGCTCTTCTGTGAGGGGGTACACCTGGAAGAGGCTATCCAGCTTTTCTCTAAAGTCATGCAGGGTATGTGACTCCCCTGAGTACTGGGGTAGCCAAGCTGCTCCCGGGATATAGGGCATGGTGAAGGGCATAACTGCAGCAGCGGTAGCGCTGGCGGGGGTTGAGGCAGTGAAGCTCTCCTCCATATCCGACATCTTCCTCCCCCCTAGTGGACCGTGGCCTACCTTGCGATGATCCTCTTCCGTAGGCCGTGGCTCCGCAGTGGATCGTCAGGGTTGAGGACCTTCCGTCGCGCTCCTGTGACGTCGGCGTCTGCTGGGCTCCTTCCAGGACCTTACGCAACGTCCGGACGTGAGGCGGGGCTTCAGTTCTCGCGCGCTTTCGGAGTCCACGCCCCTCTTCTTCCCGCGCGGCGTCCTCAAGATGGCGTCCAATGGCGGGAAAACTCCACGGATGGCGGGAAGAAGGTCGAAGATGGCGCCGGATGGCGGGAAAACTTCGCGGATGGCGGGAAGAAGGTAGAAGATGGCGCCGGATGGCGGGAAACCTTCACCACTGGTAAGTTTGAACAGTCTTTGCTTTTCAGGCACGCAGTACCCGGTGGTTGCGGGCACGAAATCCTGCCGACTACGCCAAAGTTGACGCGCCCCTGGGCCTGTGTCGCGCTGCGGTGCGCACGCGGGAGCTTACCCGGAGCCGGATCCGTGGAGGGTTGTAATCTCGTGGCGGTGACCCGGTCCGTGCCCAGGGAGTCAAACTAGACGGCAGTCTATTAGTAGTAAATAGTTGATGACTACGCCACCCGTTGAGTGCAGCCAGGAAGCTGCTGCTGCAGGGCAGACCGCTGAGGCCGGTGGTAGGATTGTGCAGCGTGATAGTATAACCCCCAACGGGAGGGGTATGGCCTCAGGGCAGCCGACGTGGATGATGGGGGTAGCAGGAACCACTCAGAGACGGTACGGTGTAGCTCAGGGTCTTTACTGGTAACAACGACAGACCCTCCCGGAGTACTTGCTAGCAAACGGGGCCTGGTCAGTCTTTGAGCAGATGGGATCTCCCCTGGCCAGGCGTAGTTGTAGGCCTCCCAAACTGACTGTACTCTTCTGGCTACCTTGCTAGAAGCTGATGTAAGTAGCCCACGTTCCTGAGTGTACCGTGTGGTGCTCACCCGTATGGCCGGTGACTCGGGGCCTTCTAATGGCTTCCGCTCCACGATGGCGGTGCTGGTCCCACGCGTGTGACCGTGCCTTCAGGCTTCTGGGCCAGAGGACCTGAAATCCCCTGCCCGACGGATTCTGCTGCTGGGTAGGAGTTAGTCCTCACAGCCTCGGACTCCGGGTCCGGTAAAGAATCTTCTTAGTCAGGGCGAGCTCTGTAGCTGCCAGCCCCTGACTCCTTGTAACTCTGCTGTTTCCTATGCTGCTTCTCTTCTCCACTCTCCTTGTCTGACTCACCCTGCCTCAGCCCCGGGTTTATACAGGGGAAGTTCTTCCCCTCCCAAGACTGGGCAGGAGGTGTGGCATGCACAGGATCCCTGACCAAAGGACCTCCCACCTGCTCTCAGACATAATATCTCTATCACTGTGGCAACCAGACCCCTGGGGTGTCACACATGACTGCATGCGGCCTCCTGCTGAGTATAGTTGGCGCCGTGCGGCCTCCTGATGTCTCTGGGGGGGGCGCCGTGCGGCCCCCCGCTGTATATAGATGGCTACGTGCGGCCCCCCGCTTTGTATAGATGGCTACGTGCGGCCCCCCGCTGTGTATAGACGGTGCCGTGCGGCCCCCCGCTTTGTATAGATGGCTACGTGCGGCCCCCCGCTGTGTATAGATGTCACCGTGCGGCCTCCTGCTGTGTATAGATGGCTACGTGCGGCCTCCCGCTGAGTATAGATGGCGCTGTGCAGCCTCCTGCTGTCTCTGGGGGGAGCGCCATGCGGCATCTATACTCAGCAGGAGGCCGCACGTAGCCATCTATACACGTATACGCAGCAGGAGGCCGCACATAGCCATCTATACGGTGCCATCTATACACAGCGGGAGGCCGCACAGCGCCATCTATACACAGCGGGAGGCCGCACGGCGCCATCTATACACAGCGGGAGGCTGCACGGCGCCATCTATACACAGCGGGAGGCTGCACGGCGCCATCTATACACAGCAGGAGGCTGCACGGCGCCATCTATACACAGCGGGAGGCCACACGGCGCCATCTATACACATACACAGCGGGAGGCCGCACGGCGCCATCTATACACAGCGGGAGGCCGCACGGCGCCATCTATACACATACACAGCGGGAGGCCGCACGTAGCCATCTATACACGTATACTCAGCAGGAGGCCGCACGTAGCCATCTATACGGTGCCATCTATACACAGCGGGAGGCCGCACGGCGCCATCTATACACAGAGGGAGGCCGCACGGCGCCATCTATACACAGCGGGAGTCTCAGTGCTTTGCAAGAGCAGTCAATAAATTCTGCTTGACTAATTCTGAGCACCATAAAGTCTGGTTCGCTTCTAACCTGCTGTCTTCATTTTCAGCTTGCTGAATTCTAACTCATTTACTGTCATTCGAGACGATGCCTTTGCTGGTCTCTTTCACCTTGAATACCTGTAAGTGTTCCACTTAATGTCATATTTTTGATTCTGTTCTTCTTCATCTTTTGGCATGTGCAATTGTATGAGCAAGTATTCATATGAATTTATGACCTACTTAAACCTTCGAGGACCTTAAATTTTATTCAATCAAATTTTTTTCCAGGGGCTGCAAACATAAATACGAAAAAAATAATTCAATTAGTGCTTTTTGTGTTCATTTAATTTTTTTTATATACCTTGAAATTAAGCCCTACCCCATGGAATGAAGCCCTACCTACATGACATCTGAGAGCTACAATGGATCCCGCTTGTGAGGTGCCTGTCCGTCACTACTATTCAGTTTTAGGGTCCACTCACTAAGCCATATATTCTCTCATGCAAGAGAATAGGGCCAATTATGCTAATGACACTCGGCTCAAACTCTGTTAGAGCTTCAACTGAGTGTGATCCGATTCTCTCGCAGCACAGATATGGAGAAGATGGAGAACTTAATTTCTCCATAGTCTCTGTGAGTGTTCATCGGACTGCACTTGGATGACATCCGAGTGCAGTCTAATGTTTTACGTGAACCCATAGACTTGTATGGGTGCACATGGTCCGAATATCGAATGAGATTATTTTCTCATGCCAATAATCGCACTGTCCCATAGTATAACATAGGGCTGAGTCCTATCCGATAAAGCATCACATAGCATTCGGCCGTGTTATACGACAGTGTGAACGAGCCCTTAGAGTCAAGGAATATTTACATGCAGATGATGATATTACTCTCCCAGTGTATATTTTTTTAGGCGAGTTCATAGTAAATGCTTTGCCTTTTTGACATGTGATCAACTAAAGAACCAGAAAGATTTAGGACCTCCCCTATAGAGAAACGGAAAATAGTTTGGAGGACTTGTATGTCCTTTTTTATTTATTATGAGAAAATCATAAAAGATCCCGTTTTTTAACCATGCTGTGACTTTCTGCTGAGGGAGAGGGAGAGAGCTGCCCTATTCAGAGTCTGTAATAAGACCTGCTGACAAAAGTGTTGAAGATACAGTCTAATGTGAATTAACAATGAAAAAAAGTTCATTTCACAAATGGCTTGTATTTTTTTTAATACAAACTTTTTTGTGTTTACAGCTCCTTTAAAGGGAATCTGTCATCAGGTTTTTGCCACCTAATCTGAGAGCAGCATAATGTAGGGTTAGAGGCACTGATTCCAGTAATGTGTCACTTACTGGGCTGCTTAGTGTTGTTTTGATAAAATCATTGATTTGTCAGAAGGTAATTATCACTAGATGACTAGTAAGTTCTGTAGGACCCCACCCCCATCACTGATCAGTAGATTTCTGTGTACACTGAGCATGGGCAGAAAGCGGCCAATCAGTGGTGTGGGCGGGGCTATACAGAGCGCAGCATTCAGAGAGCTGCTAGATCTGCAGCAGATAAAACGGTGATTTTCTCAAAATGACAACAAGCAGCTGAAAAAGTGACACATCGCTGGAATCAGGGTATCTGCCCCTATATTGTGCTGCTCTCAGATGAGGCAGCACAATTAATATTGTGCCAAATTAATTTCCCGTGAACTATTACATGATCTATCACAGGGGATCATGTGACATGTCACGTGATAAATCAGGTGTGGGGGGGGGGGCCGCGCCTTCTAAACTGCCCGGGCCCTTGCTACTCTTAATCCACCCCTGTATGCTGGAGATGGGAAAATCATACGGGCTCTACCTCCACCTTCGGTGGTCATGTCAAATCTTACAAGAATTTTGGAAAATCGTTTCCCAAACCTTATACGAATTGCTCCACACCAACATAGCCCTAACCCCTAAACATGTTTTTCTAAACTTTCCAATTGATCCAGATAAAAAGTTCTTGTCTAAATTGGCCTCCTTCGTGTTTACTGCCGGCAAACGTCTCCTACCCCCACTTTGGCGCCCTTCAAATATCCCAAACAAGAAAGAATTAATCCTCAGAATTGATCAACTGAACCATACTGAAGAACTGGCTGCTCTCTCCATACAAAACCTTACCTCCTCCATTATGTCTGGAGTCCTCGGCAGATTTACAGGAATTCTACTCATTTTCTGTCCTCAACCATTTAATGTTTTATTAATATCTTGAAGATCTGACGTAGAATATACTGGACCCCCCTCCCCCACTCCCTCCTTCCTTTTTCCTTCTCCTATACCAAAGTCTGTCTCACCCCTCCCTCCCTCCATTTCTTATTCTCTGGTCCTGTATATACCTGAGACGATCTACTTTATTCCTTATACATTATGACACTAGTTTATGAATCTAAGAAAAAATTCTTCTTTTTGGAATCATATATTTTATTCTTAAAGTTTATATCTGACACTTCCCCTCTTCTTGTGATGTCACAAGAATAATTCACTTGAATGTATAAATATCTATATTTTATGTTTCCTTGTTATACACCTGCAAAGATTCTTCATGAAATCATCTGTTTGTCCCTACTTTATATTAGATTCTCAAGAAATAAAACATTGAAAATAAAATAAATATTGTTTCTTCTCTTTTCTGTCTGATGTTTCCTCACAGACTGTAATGATTCTATAAACTATAAAGTTATTATAATGGTGAAGGAGCTGTGATGAGGCTGCGGTCATGTGACAGTGATGACGTCACCGCAGCTCCTCCCCCTCAGGGGCCATTGCCCCGCCCAGATCTGCAGATGATCCCGGCGCAGTCGCTCCTCCGGCTCCTCCTCCCTCTGACGTCACATAGTGGCCGCTTTCTCCAGTGATGAGGATTTCTCTGCTCCCGGAGGTTCTGTAAGTCCTGTAGTCTCATCAGGTCCACATCTATAGTAAGTTCATCTGTTTCCCCAGTCAGGGCTCGCTCTCACTTCAATCCGATAAAACACCAGACTGCGTCCGTACCCAGTAATCCTCGAATTCTCCGCTCAGCGGCGTTTTGTGAAACATCGCGCTGCACTCAGATACCACCCGAGTGCAGTGCGATTCCCGCCAATGCCAGCAACAGAGGAGATGGAGATAGTGATTTCCCCGTCCCCTCCGCAGCCATGCGAGAGGATCAGAGCATGGAGCACTGACATTCGGCTCCCGCTTGCAGCAGAGCAGCAGCGAGAGTCATTAGCATATCGCATCGGGGGGTCTCGCATCTCATACCGTACGCTAGTGGGACCCCGGCCTAAGAGATACGTCTGTGTCTTGTATAGCACAGCGGAGTTGTACAGATACCTGTCTTTACGTAGGCTCAGGTTCTCCCGGGTGCGACTCAGCCTCAGCATCCTCCCGCGCCATCTCCTCCTCTCTATGTTGTTGTGCAGAGTTCTCGGCGCCATCTTGTGATGAGGATCTGGCGAATTTTTAATATTTTATTTATTATTTTTTTATTAAAATGTTCTAATGCTGATAATTTAGTCGTCCGTTCAGATATTAAAATATTCACCCAATGACAAATGAAAGCAATTCTAAACCCATAACCCTTCTATGACCTGATCACTGTCTACATACTGAAAAACAATGAGTATACCGACATTATCACAACATAAGAGCCGAAGCCACAAATAGTAATGTGAAAGCTTCTTCCCCGGAATCCAATGTTGCTCTATCCATAAAAAACCTTCATCAAATCTCAACTTCATTCCTGACCCCGATCATTTCTATAACCATAGATGTGTTAGTGCACAATGCGGTATCTGCGCTCCAGCGAGACCACCGTGTCTGTACTGTCTGCAAGAAGAAAGAAGAGAAAGGGCACATTTGTCCCCCAGCTCTACTGACGGACTCACATTATACTCTAGATTCAGGCCTTTAGGAGACAGACGATTTACAGTCAATATCCAGAAGGCTTCCCTCCTTAATAACCTTCTCTTAATACCGCCTCCTCTCCTAGGAGCACTCACTTGTTCTATCACCTGGGATTTTGTCTCAGACAACGATATCTTCGGACTTTCTCAAAATATCCACAAGTGAATTCAGGAGACGTGACTGGGAAAAGAAACCAAAAGGTGAGTCTCCTATGAACTTCATGCTGCAACTGTAATGGAATACTGTGGAGAAAAACGCCTATCACGAGGACTGCGAGTCCATCTGCGCCCCACTCTGTTTTCAGAGGATGGGACTTTCTGCGATCAATTCGAGCAGATTAATAAGTGTTCCCTGGATTTAGTCTTGTTGACTGCTGATAGACTGCAGGCGGCAGATACAGATTTAAAAGTGGAGATTGCGAAAAATGTAAAATAAACAAATAATATATAAATTAGGTCAATAATTTTTCCTTCCCATTTATGATATACAGAGGAGAATTAGAATGTGTTGTGGGTGAATGATGATATATGTTTTTTAGACTTTGGTGCGTATAGTTAAATGATACGATGATTATTATCTTACTTGTTTTAACTTCTGCTTTCTCACATCTCGCCCACCCTTTAACACATTCTGTGCACTCTCTCCATATCCACCCCTCCCTTCTCCCCTCTTCCATGTATAACTCTGAGGCTCTACTGACATTTCTCACCCACTCCAAACCATCCACTACCTCCATACAGCACTCAAAACGCTCATACAAATTATTGCACCACCTGCTCTTTCTCTTTTTTCTCCTTCTCCTAGTCGCTGGCAACATCTCTCCCAACCCTGGGCCTCCCACCACTAGCATACACCACTCTCCTCCAGCTGCATATAGAAACCCTGCTAATCTTATTAACATTCACTGCATGCCCTGCATAGTATAGTATAGTTAGTAAAGCCGAATAAAGACTTGCGTCCATCAAGTTCGACCTGTTAGTTCTGTAATTGCTAAAGTTGATCCAGAGGAGGGCAAAAACCCCAAATGATTTAGCCAATCTTCACCTGAGGAAAAATTCCCTCCCGACTCTGAAACCAGCAGTCAGAATAAATCCCTGTATCAACCTACTATTTTATTCTATTTTTAAGTATATGCAGAAATCTGCCTGGTATCTAGAAATGCATCCAGTCCCCGCTTGAACTGGTTTAGTGAATCCGACATTACCGTCTCCTCACTCAGTGAATTCCATATTCTCACTGCTCTTACCGTAAAGAACCCCTTCCTATGCTGGTGCTGAAACCTTTTCTCTGCCAGTCTTAGTGAATGCCCTCTTGTTACCGTAATATCCCTCCTTTTGAACAAATCCCGGGCAAGGTCTCTATACTGTCCCCTAACATATTTGTACACATTTATTATGTCCCCCCTCAACCTTCTCTTTTCCAGGCTGAATAGTCCTAGTTTTGCCAACCTCTCTGGGTATTGCAGTCCTTCCATTCCCCTTATTAATTTTGTTGCCCTCCTTTGTACCTTTTCAAGCTCATTTATATCCTTTCTATATATTGGGGCCCATAACTGAGCACAGTATTCCAAGTGTGGTCTGACCAGTGCTTTGTACAGTGGAAGAACAATGTTCTCATCCTTTGCAGCTATACCTCTTCTGATACATCCCATTACCCTGTTTGCTCTTACAGCAGCGGCGTGACTTTGGGCACTCCAATTTAGTTTGCTATCAATCAAGATGCCCAAGTCCTTCTCCATCTCTGAATTCCCCAATGGTTTCCCATTCAGTGAGTACTGGTGACTTCCATTTTTCCTTCCCATATGTATGACCTTACATTTCTCCTCGTTAAACCTCATTTACCATTTAATGCTCCACCTACCCAGCTTATCCAAATCCCTCTGTAGGTCTTCACTATCCTCTTTTGTATTAATTGTTTTACATAACTTTGTGTCATCTGCAAATATTGATATTTTACTATTTATCCCGTTGACTATGTCGTTAATAAAGATATTAAATAACATTGGGCCTAGTACAGACCCCTGTGGTACCCCACTAGTGACGCTTACCCAATCTGAGTATATTCCATTTATAACCACCCTCTGCCTTCTATCCCTTAGCCAGTTAGCTACCCACTTGCAGACATTTTCCCCCAGCCCCATCATTCTCATTTTGTATACCAACCTATTATGTGGCACGCTATCGAACGCTTTTGAGAAGTCGAGATACACGACATCCACTGGTTCCCCCTGATCTACTCGAGAGCTAACCTCCTCGTAGAAGTCAATCAGGTTTGTTTGGCAGGAGCGATTCCTCATGAATCCATGTTGGTTCGGGGTTAATAGATTATTAGCATCAAGATGCTCCATGATTGCCTCATTAATAAAGCCTTCAAAAATTTTGCCCACAACGGACGTCAGACTCACCGGCCGATAGTTTCCGGAGTCACTTTTCACTCCCTTTTTGAATATTGGCGCTACATTCGCCTGTCGCCAATCAAGTGGCACAGACCCAGTCTCAACAGAGTCCTTAAATATAAGATATAACGGTCTGTCTATCACATTACTTAGTTCCCTTAGTACCCGTGGGTGTATGCCATCAGGTCCTGGTGATTTGTTTATTTTAATGTTACTGAGGCGTTTCTGTACCCCAGCTTGGGTTAGATTTGTCATACTTAGTGGAGGATTGAGTTTGTCACTTCTCATTTCTCCTGTTAGTTCTTTTTCCTTTGTGAAAGTTGACGAAAAAAATTTATTTAATAGATTAGCTTTATCCTCATCTTTCTCTATGATTTTGCCTTCCTCACTTTTTATCGGTCCAATATTATCCGATTTAATCCTTTTACTATTTATATATGTAAAGAACAGTTTGGGATTTGATCTACTTTCCCTAGCAATACGTCTCTCTGTTTCCTCCTTCGCTATTTTTATTTGTTTTTTGCAGGTTCTCGTTTTTTCCTTGTAACACATTAGTGCCTCCTTACTGTTTTCCTGTTTTAATCTCTTGAATGCCTCTTTTTTGCTATTTAACGCCCCTTTTACGTTCTTATTCAACCATATTGGTTTCCTCTTATTTCGGGCCCTTTTATTCCCATACGGTATATACCTCTCGCACTGAGTATTCAGAATTCTTTTGAAGGTTTCCCATTTACTATTCGTATTTCCTTGATTAAGAACTTTGTCCCAGTCTATAAGTTGAAGGTTTTCTTTCAGCTGATCAAACTTCGCCCTCCTAAAGTTTAATGTTTTTGTTGTTCCCTTATTGATAACCCTACTGAAGGGCATTTTGAAATTGATAATATTATGATCGCTATTACCTAGGTGCCCCCCTATCTGTACCTCAGTTATTCTATCAGGCCTATTAGTCAATATTAAGTCCAACACTGCCTTCCCTCTCGTTGGTTCCTGCACTAGTTGGGAGAGATAATTATCCTTGATATTTGTCAAGAACCTTTTTCCTTTCTGCGATCTACAGGTTTCTGTTTCTCAGTCAATATCCGGGTAGTTGAAGTCCCCCATTACAATCACCTCATTATGTTTTGCTACTTTGTCTATTTGTCCTAATAGCAGTTTCTCATTCTCCTCTGTTATATTAGGTGGCTTATAGCAGACCCCCAGTAATATTTTATTATTATTTTTTGCCCCCTCTATCTCTACCCACATGGACTCGACCCCCTCTTCTCCCTCTCCTATATCTTCCCTTAGTCTGGGCTTTAGACGTGACCTTACATATAAGCAGACTCCTCCGCCCTTCCTCTGTTTCCGGTCCCTTCTAAATAAACTATAATCTGTTAAATTTACCGCCCAGTCGTAGCTATCGTCTAGCCAAGTCTCTGTTATACCTACGATGTCATACCTCTCCTCCGATATAAGCGCCCGCAGCTCATCCGCCTTATTGGTCAGGCTTCTTGCGTTGGTCAGCATGCAAGATAAAACTTTGGGGTTATTTAGCATCCTATTCTTCTCTAACGATCTAACTGTACTATCCCCACCCCCCTCTCCACCCTCATTATATTCACTTCTCCCGTTCCCCCTTGCTTGCCTCACATCCCACCTATTTCCTTGGTTTCCCCCCCCCGTCTCTAGTTTAAAAACTCCTCCAACCTATTAGCCATCTTCTTCCCCAGCACCGCTGCACCCTCCCCATTGAGGTGCAGCCCGTCCCTACGGTAGAGCCTGTAGCCGACAGCGAAGTCGGCCCAGTTCTCCATGAACCCAAACCCTTCTGCCTTGCACCAACTCTTTAGCCACTTATTCACCTCCCTAACCTCCCGTTGGCGCTCCTGTGTGGCTCGCGGGATTGGTAGTATTTCTGAGAAAACTACCTTGGAGGTCCTTGCCCTAAGCTTCCTACCTAGATCCCTGAAATCATTTTTAAGGACCCTCCATCTACCACTCACTTTGTCATTGGTGCCAATGTGGACCATGACCGCTGGGTCTTCGCCAGCCCCACCCAGTAACCTGTCAACCCGATCCGCGATGTGCCGGACTCGAGCGCCAGGGAGGCAGCACACCGTTCGGCGATCCCGGTCTTTGTGACAGATTGCCCTGTCTGTCCCCCTAATAATAGAGTCACCCACTACCAGGACCTGTCTAGCCTGCCCTACACTTCCCCCCTCCCCCTCATTACTGGAGCATACACTCCCCCGGCGGTCAGAGGATCTGTCGTGCTCCAATAATGCCGGTTCTGAACCAGCCTTCCTATACTTCTTCCCTCTATCCCTTCTAACTGTTACCCAGCTCCCTGCCTGTTCAGCCTGCGCTTCCCCACTAAGCTCCACCCCCAGTGTTGACCCATTGAGTGTCTGCTCGGTGAGCAGCAAACTCCGTTCCATGTTGTCGATGCTCCTCAGTACCGCTATCTGAGCACTTAGATCCAGGATTTGGGCTTCCAAGTGCACGATATGCTCACATCTCTCGCAGCAGTATGGATCCCTGAGCGGTAGCTCAGGGAATGCATACATTGCGCAAGATGTACACTGCACGGCTCCGGCCAACATGGACGTCATTCTAAATATGGGGATACAGTCAGTATATATATACAAGTACAAAACACAATTATTTATATATAGGTGTATGGACGGGGATCAATTAGGGATGTGCAAGTGTATCGATTAGATATCGGCGCGGGATCAGTTAAGTATGGACGGGGGATCAATTAAGTATCAATTAAGTATGGACGGGGGATCAGCTGAGTGGGTCAGGTGGATTAATTAAGTATGGACGGTGTGTCAATTAACTATGGACTGGGATCAATAAGTATGGACTGGGGAAATAATTAATTGTGGACTAGGTAATCAATCAATTAATTATGGACAGGGGGTTTAATTAAATAGGATGGGGGGTAAAGCAAATAAATAGGTATGGACGGTGGGTCAATTAACTAAGGACTGGGGATCAATAAGTATCAATAATATCAATAAATATGGACAGGGGAAATAATTAATTGTGGTCTGGGGAATCAATCAATTAATTATGGACAGGGGTTAATTAAATATGGTGGGGGATAAGGCAAATAGATAGGGACTGGGGATGAGTAAAAGTGGACAAGGAGAATCTATTAAATAGGACAAGGGGGATCAATCAATTATGGGCTGGGGGGGTCAATCATTTAAATGTGGTCAGGGGGATCACTTTAATATGGACGGGGGGTGGTCGGGGATCAATTAAATGAGGACGGGGGGGTCAATTTAATGTGGTCAGAGGGATCAGTTAAATATGGACGGGGGTGTTCAGGGGAATCAATTTAAATATGGACGGGGGTGATCAATTAAATATGGACGGGGGGGTAATCAATTAAATATGGACTAGGGAATACAATACAATTACAATACAGATACAAATACAATACAGTACAGTACACACTTGGGTTCAGTAGGGCCGCTTATCGCGGCCTCCTGCCCCTCACTCACCTCCTCTAGGGACGCTGCACGCTATCACAGCGCGCTTGTCCCTCCGGTCGCCTCTTACCGATCCTCCTGATCACCTCCTGGTCACCACCACCTGGCACCCTCCGCTGGCCGGCACTGCACGCTGCCACATCGCTCTCTTGCGCTCGTCCCTCCGGTCGCCTCCTACTGGTCCTCCCGCTCCGCTCGGTCAAATCCGCCTGGCTCTCCTCCCTTCCTCCCTTCCTCTCCTATTGCTTTCATTGTGCTCTCTGGAACACACAGTCTGTGTGTAACAAACTAACTTACATTCACGATTTTTTCCTCACTAATTCCCTTCACCTTCTGGCTATTACAGAAACCTGGATCCAGCATTCAGACACCACCGCAGCTGCTGCTCTCTCATTTGGTGGCCTGAAATTTTCACATACCACCAGACCTGAGAATAGACAGGGTGGAGGTGTTGGTTTGCTCCTTTCACCACAATGTGCTTTCCAGGTCACCACCCACCCCGGTTCCCTCACTTATGTTTCCTTCCTTTGAAGTCCACACCATCAGACTCTACAAACCCTTCTCCCTGTGAGTGGCGGTTGTGTATCGCCCTCCAGGTTCCTCCCACCAGTTCTTGGATCACTTTGCCACCTGGCTTCCTCACTTTCTATCCTGTGACATCCCCACCCTCATCATGGGAGACTTTAACATCCCCATCAATGATCCCCTCTGTCAATCTGCCTCTCATCTACTTTCTCTAACCTCCTCATTCGGCCTCTCACAGGTTACTAACTCTCCCACGCATGAAGACGGGAATACTCTGGACCTGGTTTTCTCCCGTCTCTGCTCGCTGCATGAGTTTACTAACTCCCCTCTCCCGCTGTCGGACCACAACCTTGTTTCCTTCTCTGTCAAGAACCGTCTCCTCACCCGGGACACCCCCACTTACCTCACTTATAGGAATACACGTACCATTAATACCCAGCAGCTTATGGACAATCTCCACACATCTTTAGCCCTCATCTCCTCCCTCTCCTGTCCAGACTTGGCATTGTCACACTACAATAATACAGTGAAGAGCGCCCTAGATGAAGCAGCACCTTCTACACACAGAAAGACCCGACACAGACAACGGCAGCCCTGGCACACAATGCAAACACGCTTTCTTCAGCGTTGCTCAAGGTGTGCTGAGCGTCAGTGGAGAAAATCTCTTTTAGCAGAGGACTTCATCCACTATGAATTCATGCTCAAAACCTATAACTCTGCCCTTCATCTGGCCAAACAATCCTACTTCACCACCCTCATCACTTCACTGTCCAACAATCCAAAATGACTTTTTGAAACCTTAAACTCCCTCCTGAAACCTAATGCACAGGCCCCCACCACCAACCTCAGCGGGGAGGATCTGGCCACTTATTTCCTAGAAAAAATCAACCACATCCATCAGGACATCTCAGCCCAATCTCCTCAGTGCCTGGATCCCCTTCCCTGCCGCACTTCAAGCTCACTAGCCATCTTTGAGCCTGTTACAGAAGAAATTACCCAGCTTCTCATTTCTTCTTGACCTCCACTGAAACTGCCCTCACTAAAGTCTCTAATGATCTACTAACATCTAAATCCAAAGGTCACTGCTCCCTGCTGATTCTCCTGGATCTCTCTGCTGCATATGACACTGTGGATCACCAGCTCCTCCTCACTATGCTCCGATCTATCGGGTTCAAGGACACTGTTCTCTCCTGGTTCTCCTCCTACCTCTCTGACCGCTCCTTCACTGTATCTTTTGCCGGCTCCTCTTCCTCTCCTCGTTCCCTTACTATCGGGGTCTCGCAGGGCTCAGTCCTAGGCCCCCTCCTCTTCTCTCTATACACAGCCCCTATTGGACAAACAATCAGCAGATTTGGTTTCCAGTATCATCTCTATGCTGACGACACCCAATTATACACCTCTTCCCATGACATCACCCCTACCCTAATACAAAACACCAAGGACTGTCTGTCCGCTGTCTCTAACATCATGTCCTCCCTCTATCTTAAACTGAATCTCTCCAAAACTGAACTTCTTATGTTTCTTCCATCTACTAACCCAACTCTGCCTGACATTGAAATTACCTTGGATGGTTCAACCATAACTCCCAGCAGCACGGCCGCTGCCTTGGGGTCATATTCGACACTAACCTTTCCTTTACTCCCTATATACAATCACTCACCCGCTCTTGTCACCTGCATCTTAAAAACATCTCCAGAATCCGACCTTTTCTCACCTTTGAAACTGCTAAAACTCTTACTGTCGCTCTTCTTCACTCTCGTCTGGACTACTGCAACTCTCTTCTGATCGGTCTCCCTCTTACCAAACTTTCTCCTCTCCAATCCGTCCTGAATGCGGCAGCCAATGTCGTATTTCTGTCCAGCCGCTTCACCAATGCCTCCATCTTGTGCCAGTCATTACACTGGTTGCCCATTCGCTACAGGGTCCAATATAAACTCATCACTCTCACCCACAAAGCTCTCCACAGTTCTGCACCGCCTTATATCTACTCTCTCATCTCTGTAAATCGCCCTACACGTGCCCTCCGTTCTACAAATGACCTAAGACTAACATCCCCCATAATCCGAACCTTGCACCTCCGTCTCCAAGACTTCTCTCGTGCTGCGCCAGTTCTCTGGAATGCTCTACCCCAGACGATCCGACTGATGCCTAGCCCCCATATCTTCAAGCGCGCTTTAAAAACCCATCTCTTTAAACAAACCGACCACCTCCACTACTCAGTAAATTAACTTTCCCCTGTTCCCTCCTTCTAAATATTATTCAGAATCTGTTCCCTACTCTTCATCTGTCTCCACACCCTCCATGCACACGATAACTGCACTCGATACTTCATTATTGCACTTATACATACTGGCTGATGACCGGATCATGCAGCTTTATATGAAAATCCCTATTTATTATAATTGTCAGACCTGAAATAACAAGCACTTTTCACCTACTGTGTCCCCCCATTTCCTTGTAGATTGTAAGCGTGCGAGCGGCCGGACCCTCGCTCCTAATGTAACTGTTTAAACTGTCTTACCTTGTATTGAATTTATCGTCTGTACATGTCCTTGCTTAATTGTAAAGTGCTGCGGAATATGTTGGCGCTATATAAATGAAACGTATTATTATGTTTTTTTTTGCATTTCCTATATACGCCTATATATATATTTGTGGCAATGTGTATTGGTGTAAAATTAAATATTTTATTTGATAGTAAATATACTTTGTTATGGACGTTTTTTCATTTTTGTGTATATACACTGCTCAAAAAATAAAGGGAACACTGAAATAACCCATCCTAGATCTGAATGAATGAAATATTCTCATAGAATACTTTGTTCTGTACAAAGTGGAAAACACACTACAGGCTGATCCAACTTTGATGTAATGTCCTGAAAACAAGTCAAAATGAGTCTCAGTATTGTGTGTGGCCTCCACGTGCCTGTATGACCTCCCTACAATGCCTGGGCATGCTCCTGATGAGGCTGAGTATAGTGTGTGGCCTCCACGTGCCTGTATGACCTCCCTACAATGCCTGGGCATGCTCCTGATGAGGCTGAGTATAGTGTGTGGCCTCCACGTGCCTGTATGACCTCCCTACAATGCCTGGGCATGCTCCTGATGAGGCTGAGTATTGTGTGTGGCCTCCACGTGCCTGTATGACCTCCCTACAATGCCTGGGCATGCTCCTGATGAGGCTCAGTATTGTGTGTGGCCTCCACGTGCCTGTATGACCTCCCTACAATGCCTGGGCATGCTCCTGATTCGGTTGCGGATGGTCTCCTGTGGGATCTCCTCCCAGACCTGGACTAAAGCATCCGCCAACTCCTGGACAGTCTGTGGTGCAACGTGACGTTGGTGGATGGAGCGAGACATGATGTCCCAGATGTGCTCAATCGGATTCAGGTCTGGGGAACGGGCGGGCAGTCCATAGCTTCAATGCCTTCATCTTGCAGGAACAGCTGACACACTCCAGCCACATGAGGTCTGGCATTGTCCTGCATTAGGAGGAACCCAGGGCAAACCGCACCTGCATATGGTCTCACAAGGGGTCTGAGGATCTCATCTTGGTACCTAATGGCAGTCAGGATACCTCTGGCGAGCACATGGAGGGCTGTGCGGCCCTCCAAAGAAATGCCACCCCACACCATTACTGACCCACTGCCAAACCGGTCATGCTGAAGGATGTTGCAGGCAGCAGATCGCTCTCCATGGCGTCTCCAGACTCTGTCACGTCTGTCACATGTGCTCAGTGTGAACCTGCTTTCATCTGTGAAGAGCACAGGGCGCCAGTGGCGACTTTGCCAATCCTGGTGTTCTGTGGCAAATGCCAAGCGCCCTGCACGGTGTTGGGCTGTGAGCACAACCCCCATCTGTGGACATTAGGCCCTCATATCACCCTCATGGAGTCGGTTTATAACCGTTTGTGCAGACACATGCATATTTGTGGCCTGCTGGAGGTCATTTTGCAGGGCTCTGACAGTACTCCTACTGTTCCTCCTTGCACAAAGGCGGAGGTAGCGGTCCTGCTGCTGGGTTGTTGCCCTCCTATGGCCCCCCACATCTCCTGGTGTACTGACCTGTCTCCTGGTAGCGCCTCCAGCCTCTGGACACTACGCTGACAGACACAGCAAACCTTCTTGCCACAGCTCGCATTGATGTGCCATCCTGGATGAGCTGCACTACCTGAGCAACTTCTGTGGGTGGTAGAGTCAGTCTCATACTACCATGAGTGTAAAAGCCCAACCAACATTCAAAAGTGACCAAAACATCAGCCAGAAAGCATTGGTACTGAGATGTGGTCTGTGGTCCCCACCTGCAGAACCACTCCTTTATTGAGGGTGTCTTGATAATTGCCAATAATTTCCATCTATTGCCTATTTTATTTGCACAACAGCATGTGAAATTGATTGTCAATCAGTGTTGCTTCCTAAGTGGACAGTTTGATTTCACAGAAGTTTGATTTACTTGGAGTTATATTCTGTTGTGTAAGTGTTCCCTTTATTTTTTTGAGTAGTGTATATTTTATATAATGAGACTAATATGATTATATGAATGTTTGTAGTTTTCTTCATTTTTTATTTCATTGTGATGTCATTTCCTTGTTTTTTTTCTATATAAATGTTGTATTTCTATGTGATTGTGTTAGCAGAGGATTAATCCGCGTGACATCCAGAGTTTAGAACACAGAATGTAGGTTTATTCATATCCAGCATAGGCACAGCATGGAGTCTGGTGTTACAGCAGCATGAGGAGATCAAAACATATAACAACAATACAGGAAGAGAAGGAGGGGGCATCCTGTCTGTGTGAGGTTTTTTTTTTTTTTAAACACAACTTTGTTAACAACCTCACAATATGCACAACATATGAAACAGCACAGTAGTTGTTGCAATGCACATACAGATTAATATGTATTATTCCAACACCCCCACTCAACAACTACTTATCCTCTTAGTCCCATTGTGGTTCTCAATTCTTGGAACCTAGCTCGTGGCAATGGCTTTGTCATAATGTCAGCTACCATCTTATCAGTTTCACAATAGACAAACTGAATTATGCCACGATCTATCAAATCACGTAGATGATGATGTCTGACGTCAATGTGCTTGGTTCTAGCACTGATCTTTTCACTGCATGCAAGTTTAATGCATCCTTGGTTGTCCTCATAAATCACCGTCGGCTGAGTTGTCGGTTTGCCAAGATCGTCCATCAATTGTCTTAGCCAAACAACCTCCTGGCTTGCATAGGCTGCGGACACATACTCCGCTTCTGTAGATGACAAGGCAACAGACACTTGTTTCCTACTAGACCAGGAGATTGAACTTTCTCCAACTTTAAACAAGTATCCACTTGTGGATTTACGATCACGCGAATCACCTGCCCAATCTGCATCTACATAGCCGGTAAGTACTAGATCTCCTGCTGCAGATAGTTTTAAATTTACATCTTGCGTTTCTTTCAAATATCGGAGAAGTCTCTTAACAGCATTCCAGTCTCTTTGGCGCGGTTTTTCCACATATCTGCAAAGGATTCCAACTGTTGTTGTGATATCCGGTCGAGTCATAGTTGATATGTATAGAAGTGCCCCCACTGCCTGACGATATTTCTCATTGTTAGGCAACAGGTCATCTTCTCCTTCCAGCTTCAGGTAGGATGGTTCCATTGGGGTTGATATACCTTTGGCCTCTGACATTTTAAACTGATTCAGAATCAAATTAATTTTTGCACTTTGGTTTAGAAGAAAACTTCCATCTTCCTCTCTCTGGATTTGGATTCCTAGATAATATGTCACACTTCCAAGGTCTTTTGTTTCAAAGTGCTGATTCAGAATTTCAGTCATTTTTCCAATTTCTGCGTCGTCTTGATGAACAACAATCACGTCGTCCACATATAAGAGAATATACATCCACTTTCCATCTGTATATTTTGTGTATAAGCACGGATCTGCTTGACCTCTTTTTTAAATCCTTCTTCCAACAAGACTTTATTCATCTTGGTGTTCCATGCTCTTGCTGATTGCTTAAGACCATAGAGAGATTTTTGTAGTTTGCAAACAAGATTCTCTTCACCTCTTTTTACATAACCTTCAGGTTGAATCATGTATAAGTCCTCCTCAATGTCACCATTTAAAAAGGCAGTTTTTATATCCAAATGCCTGACATACATCTTTTGTACAGCAGCTACAGCTAACAAAGCTCTGAACGTGGTCTGTTTAGCGACTGGAGCAAATGTAGCATCGTAATCTTCGCCATACTTTTGAGAATATCCTTTTGCGACCAACCTTGCTTTGAATCTGTGGACTTTACCTTCAGAGTCATATTTGGTTTTGAAGACCCACTTGCACTTGATTGCCTTTTTGTCCTGTGGTAGCTTGGTGAGTTTCCAAGTTTGGAGTTGATGAAGCGATTTGATTTCCTCATTAGCGGCATCGATCCACTTTGTTCTTTCATGGACAGGTAGTGCTTGCATTTCATCCCATGACTGCGGCTCTGATTCAGGTAGTGTCTTGACAATGTAGGATAGACGTTTAGCTGGTATACCTTTGTTTGATCTTGACGATCTCCTGATTTCAGATTCACCTGATTGTTCTGTTGTTCCTTCATTAGTTGAAGAATCCAGCCAGACCTCTACATCCTCCTTGTTGCTGTCTTGTAATTGTGACTTCAGCTGGACTACTGGCGTGATGTCACAAAACTTGGGTGATACAAAGTTCTCATCAATCACTACATCTCTACTTATTGTGACCTTGTTTGTTTCTGGGTGTAGAATCCTATAACCTTTCTGGGTTTCGCTGTAGCCTACCAGGATACCTTCCTTAGCGTGAGATTCCCACTTAGTTCGCTTTTCTTTGGGAACATGTACAAATGCTTTACTTCCGAATATTCTTATGTGATGTAGTTTTGGCTTTCTGCTATTCCATTGCTCAAATGGAGTTTTCTCTGTAGCTTTACCTGGTAGTCTGTTCTGAAGATACCAAGCTGTCATGATTGCTTCACCCCAATATGCTGTGGGCAGATTTGCATCAAATAACATGCTTCTTCCACTTTTACATAGTGTTCGGTTCCTTCTTTCCGCGACACCATTTTGCTCTGGGTTGTACGGTACAGTGGTCTGAAATAGGATTCCATTTTTCTTTAAAATGCTCTGTGTCTCATTACTTGTATATTCAGTCCCATTATCTGCACGTAGAATCTTTGGCATTCTTCCAAATTTATTATATACTTCAGCTAGGTATATTTCAAGTTTCTCTGGAACTTCCTTCTTGCTGTGAAGCAGGTGGACAACTGTATATCTTGAATGATCATCAATAAATGTGAGAAAATATCTCTTCTTCCCTGGGGTCAGAGTGCTCATTGGACCACAGACATCTGTGTGTATTAAATCTAGTGGCTGTGCTGTTGTTGTACTAATTCTCTTAGGAAAAGCTTTCCAAGACATTTTCCCTTTGATGCAGCTAGTACACTTCATTGTCTGGTTACATAGATCAATTGTAATATCCTCAGCTAGTTGCTTTTGGACTAACTTTCTTATTGCTTCTGGGTCTCTGTGTGCCAGACGCCTATGCCACACATGAATACAGTTTTTATGCTCTTCTTGTTGCTCTGTATACACACACTCTTTGCATTTCAGCTGATAAAGTTCATCTGTGATGTTTCCCTCTGCTAGTGTGTGACCTTCCTTTGAGATGATGCAGCTATCATGCTTAAATGTAACTTCATTTCCTTGTTTTGTGAGTTTCTTCACAGATAGTAGATTACTTTCAAGACTAGGCACATACAGCACATCCTTTACTGGGATCTTCCTGCTTTGTTTTGGTGAGATTTGACAATCAATATAACCATCTCCTATGCCTTCTGAAGTCATGTACTGACCATTAGCCATAATCACTTTCTCTGATTTACTTTGGTCAAGCTTAGAAAAGAAGTCTCTGTTATTAGTCATGTGACTAGTTGCTCCAGAGTCTATACACCATGCATGCTTTGATGTATTTGCACTGACAGTAAATGCAGTTTCAGTATTCACAGAATCATTTTCTCCAGCTACAGCACTTTTAACCCTTTGATGAATGCTTTGCTTTTTCAGCTGATTCATTCTAGCTTTCCAGACTCTGCAGTCAGCTTTCAAATGTCCTGATTTCTTGCAAACAAAACATTCACGTGTTTCTTTTATGTGCTTCCTGTTATCAGTTACGTTTTGTGTCTGTAAAGCAGATTCTGTGTTGCATGTCCTACTGTCTACACCTTCTGCCTTTCGCTTATATTCCTCTATGAGCTTCCCCCTGACATACTCCAGTGTAAGCTCATCATCTGGACGCGCATCTAGTGCGGTTACAAGCGTATCATAGCTCTCTGGAAGGCCACTAAGCAGTAATGCGGCCACATGAAAGTCCTTTAGATCTTCCCCAATGCCTCTCAGGCGTTCTACAACTTCCAGAACACTTCTTATGTAATCCTGCATATCCTGGCCTTTCTGTAGCTTAGACTGGTACAGCTTTCTCTTGAGATAGAGCTTATTGCTTAAATTTATCCTCTCATGTACCTTTTGCAACTGCTCCCACATTTCCTTTGCAGTATTACATTTACACACATGCACAATCTGGTCATCATCTATACTGAGTGATATGGTACTTTGTGCTTTCTGATCCAAGTCTGTCCACTGCTGTGGCACTGGGTCAGGTTTAGGCTCCTGTGTGTATTTCCACGTACCTTCTCTTATCAGCAGCATTTTCACTTTGAATTTCCAGGATTGATAATTCTGGTTAGTGAGACTTGGCACTGTAAATTTCATGGAGCTGCTGCTGGTGGCCATCTTTGCTTCTTCTCAGTTTGCTGTCTTTCTTTTTTTTCTTTCCTCTGTGTTCTGGGGATCTGGGACTCTGGGGACTCTGGGACATCTGGGTCCATAACCTGTTAGCAGAGGATTAATCCGCGTGACATCCAGAGTTTAGAACACAGAATGTAGGTTTATTCATATCCAGCATAGGCACAGCATGGAGTCTGGTGTTACAGCAGCATGAGGAGATCAAAACATATAACAACAATACAGGAAGAGAAGGAGGGGCATCCTGTCTGTGTGTTTTTTTGTTTTTTTTTTAAACACAACTTTGTTAACAACCTCACAATATGCACAACATATGAAACAGCATAGTAGTTGTTGCAATACACATACAGATTAATATGCATTATTCCAACAGATTGGCCACAATTGGCAAAAGCTCTGGAGGAGCTGAAGCGTTTTGCAGATTTGCTGATGTGAAATAAATGATTGATTGACTACAGGTGAGTGCCGGGATCTCTTTCCTTTCCCCCTCCATTACTAACCTGAGGGCTTGAAGACAGCTGTGTTTTTTGACAAATCACAGCGGTCATCAACCCTAACCACCATTACCACGATTGCCACCGCACCAGGGCAATTGTGAAGAGCCGTGCAAAGCACCTGAATTGGTGCGCCATTTCTGAGGCGGCTGCGGGCTGGTATTTTTAGGCTGGGAAAGGCCCAATAACCGAGGACCTTCCCACCCTGATAATATCCGCTCACAGCTGTCTGCTTTACCTTTACTGGTTATCAAAAATAGGGAGGACTCCACATCTCTTTTTTAATTTATTAGCTAAACACAAGTACAGTAAACTACACACTCAGGGCACTAATTATATATCTCACAGATATCTATCATCTATCTCACTCTTTGCACATCTAACACCTAAATATCTGTCATTTCTATTCTGCGCTCTCTTCCGGCACGTGTCACACAGACGTGTGTGCGGATGTCACACTTTATGTCATCTGTGTGCAGGACGTACTGACGTCCGAGCTGCCGGCAAAAAACGTACATGTCCGGTCCGTGTGACCATGTGCGCAGCCTATAGATTATAATGGGTGTACGTGTGTGTCTCCGGTACGTGTGAAGGGGGCCTAAAGGGTATGAGCACTTTTAGTATGGATTACCAGTAGGGGGCGTGAGCACTTAAAGTGCCAAGGGCAGCATGAATGCCAGATACGGCCCTGAGCACAGCCCTAATAAAGTCATTAGAGCTGCAGATAAAGGGGGCTCGATTACAGCTCTGGATAGTGGGTTGTATGAGCCGGAGGTTATGAACATGGATGACGATACTAATATATGCCGCACTCTAGATGGAGATCCTACTAATTCATACAATACCCCCTTACATTGTCTTTTGGAGGAGGGTTTGGTATCGGCTGTACTTAATGCCAAACAAATAGAACGATTAAAGGAAAATCACCCACAATGTCCAATATTTCATACATTACCGAAAACTCACAAAGAAGGAAACATCCATCAGTCTAGAGATACATTCAATACTGGCTGCAGAGAAGATTCCTATAATATAGTGAATATTACCAGAAAACATTTACCTATGTTATACACTGACAAGGATCTAGCAACAAGAAACCCAACTGACACGTGGAGGACAAACACCAAAGGTTTCATTGAATGTGGGAGAAATAAATGTGGTTTGTGCAAGTCTGTGCACAAAGCAAAAATGTCTGCATCTACTAACCATAATAAACCCTATAGTATCCGACATCTCATTAGTTGTAGCTCCACACGTCATTGACACCATACAATGTGAAGCTTGTCTGCTGCAATATGTGGGGGGCACGGTCAGACCCTTACGTCACCGCATTGGGGGACACGTTAGGGACGTTCTTGGCCCCACAACATGTAATACATCTGCAGCATCACAACATCTCATACAACACAATAGGAATTAATCACTTTACAGTTGTGGGTATTGAATATGTCACCAGACCAGCTAAGGGGGGAGATTGGTATAAAAAGTACACCCCCGAGAAGCCTTGTGGATTCTGGAATTGGACCCCAGATTCCCCAGTGATATGAATCTTCGTTCAGACCTTGTATCCATTTACTGAATTGTGTTTTTCCTCTTTTATAGTAATTATACATAATATACACATTATAGATGCAGACACTTCATTCTTCTATTGCACGGATGCTTTTTGTTGTGGACATATGACCGTCCATAGGGGTAATGTAGACATACTTGCACATGTCCATTTGGGGCTGGGGGTCTCCGCTGTGCATTAGACACTATGATGTGTATAAGAAGCCGGTTACTGGTGATTTATTATGTCATGAAGAAGAACTGAACACAAATACCAGGTAGAAACGCAGAGATGTTTTGCTCCTATCTGTTTTTTAATGTTTCTATGATTTTAATTTGGATTTTTCAATAAAAGTTTTTGGTTTTATTCACACTGGAAAACAAGTGCTGGGTTATCAGTAACTTTCTTTGTCCCGTCCATTCCTTCCCAACTGTGATTTTTCATGAAAGCATTGAGAGATGAGTTGAAAGCAGACAATGTTTTCTATAGAGGAATGGCAGACATGGGTGTTGTCCACATAGAAAGCCTCTCCTAAATCCCATGCACAAAAAAGCTGCCCTACAATCTGCCAGGACACATGCGGAAACATATGAAGACTCCTGGGACTTTATACTCTGGAGTGATGAGACCAAGATAAATGGTTTTTTTTGGAACTGATGGCTTCAAAACTGTATGACATTGAAGAGGTGAGGAATACAATGAGAATGCATGGTGTCTACAGTGAGACCTGGTGGTGGCCGTGTCCTTATGTGCGGCTGCATGAGGAGCTACATTTCATTGATGGTACCTTGAATTCACAGATGTTCTGCTCTATAGTGACTGAAAAGATGCTGCCATCACTCCATGCCCTTGGTAGACCTGCACTTCCCCAACATGACAATGATCCAAAACACACATCTAAGGCCACTGTTGCATTTCTGAAGAACAGGATGACAGTGATTCAGTGGCCAAGTGTCTCCTGATCTGAACCCAACCAAACACCTATGGGGAATTCTGAAGAGACAAGTTGTCATCGCTCCATCCAGCATCCAGGCTCTAAGAGCTCGTTATTGAAAAAGAGATAAAAGATAGATATAGTATTGTCACTAACTTGTTCATTCCAGGCCTAGAAAACTTGGTGCCGTCCTTTAAAATAATCGAGGCCATACAAAATAATAGATGTAGTAGCTTTTGATGTGGGGTGTACTCATTTTTGCATCAACTAATTTGAGTAAAACTGAAGATTTTGTAATGAGAGTTATATTATTACCCTTACTTTCATGTTTTGATTACAAAAAAATGTTCTATGAAACTTAGTGTTGGCAAAATTGTAGAAATTGATCTTGTGTTCAGTGCGCTATTAAATAAAATCTTACTCATCAAAGGGGGTGTACTCATTTATGCTGAACAATATTTATTAAACTTTATAAAACACAGTGAACATAATTACACTTTCTTTCCCGTATGACTTCTCTCATGTTTTACAAGGTGTGATTTATGTATAAAAGATTTCCCACATTCTGAACATGAATACGGCTTCTCTCCTGTGTGAATTTTCTGATGTGTAATAAGATTCCCTTTATCTGTAAAGCATTTCCCACATTCTGAACATGAAAATGGTTTTTCTCCTGTGTGAATTCTTTGATGTATAACAAGTTCTGATTTACTTTTAAAACATTTCCCACATTCTGAACAAGAAAATGGCTTTTCTCCTGTGTGAATTCTCTTATGAGCAGAAAGATTTGATTTATGCATAAAAGATTTCCCGCATTCTGAACATGAATATGGCTTCTCTCCTGTGTGAATTTTCTGATGTGTAATAAGATTCCCTTTATTTGTAAAGCATTTCCCACATTCTGAACATGAATACGGCTTTTCTCCTGTGTGAATTCTCTGATGTGTAACAAGCTGTGATTTATCTGGAAAGCATCTTCCACATTGTAAACATGAAAAAGGTTTTTCCCCTGTGTGAATTCTTTGATGTCTAACAAGGTCTGATTTACTTCTACAACATTTCCCACATTCCGAACATGAAAATGGCTTCTCTCCTGTATGAATTCTCTGATGTGTAATAAGACTCCAGTTATTCGTGAACGACTTTCCACATTCTGAACATGAATACGGCTTTTCTCCTGTGTGAATTCTTTGATGTTTAACAAGGTCTGATTTACTTCTACAACATTTCCCACATTCCGAACATGAAAATGGCTTCTCTCCTGTATGAATTTTCTGATGTGTAATAAGATCCCCTTTATGTTTAAAGGAATTCCCACATTCCGAACATGAAAATGGCTTCTCTCCTGTATGAATTCTCTGATGTGTAACAAGCTCTGATTTACTTCCAAAACATTTCCCACATTCCGAACATGAAAATGGCTTCTCTCCTGTGTGAATTCTCTCATGTATAACAAATTGTGATTTATATGTAAAGCATTTCTCACATTCTGAACAGGAGTATGGCTTTTTTCCTTTGTGTTTTCTGTGTGTTAAAAAATCTGAGCTTTTTGTAAATTGCTTGTCACACTGAAATCTTGAATCCACTTTGCCCCCTGGACTTTTGGTAATAATGAGAGATTGCTCAGGAGATGATTCCTCATGATTAGGATTATAAGAAAGTGAAGTGCTGTGAAGTCCAGGAGGAGCAGGAAGGGTGATGAGGTTTCCTCCATTAGAGTGCTTCCTGATATCTTCTTTTTTACAATTTAGTGATGAACCGTTATTCTCACAAGGATTTCCTATCAGGAGGAAAGATAAATTAGATGTGAGTTTTTTCTTCAACACAAAAGAGATTTCTGAATGTATTTTCTGGATCTCACAATGAAGACTCTCGTCAGTGAAAGTACCGGTAATAAGGAGGACAACTACATGCCATAACATTAACACAATGACGGGTAAAGTGAATGACACTTATAAACTGGTGACATTGGCACAAGTCAGGGGTGGCAGAGATTAGACAGCAAATAGTTCTTTAAGTGGTAATTACTGATGACAGGTTTCCTTAATGTACCTCCGGTGCCATTTCACTCTCAAGCTTCGTATCTCGGCCTTAGTATAGAAAAGTGTCCACGTAATTAAAGAAGTTGTCCACTACTATTAAAAATTCCCCCAATGTAATTAACCCGTTGAGAGAAGATTTCCTTTAATTACCTAGCTTTGTCTTTATTGGCTGTGAGCGGCGCTATCGCTGGCCACTCACCGGCATCACGCGACCCCCGGCTGCAGCCGGCTCTTGCTTCCCCTGATGTCACGTCAAGTGAGGCGTGACTCGTTGATGCGATCCCCGCGGTGGACGCCGGGCTGTGGGTGGGGTTTACCCGCGCGTCACACCCAGCATCCACCGCGCACTTTCCCAATGAATACAAGGTAATTGTGATTCACAAAATGTTATACAATTGAGCGGTGAAGAAAAAAAAAATTACATTTTTACCACTATAATATTATTTTAGCCCCAGATTTTACATTTTCACAAGGGAAAATGGGTAAAAATGACCACATAATTTTATACAATTTCTGCTGAACAGGGCAATACCCCATATGTGGCTGTACTGTACTGCTTAGCCACATGGCGAGACTCCGGAGGGACGGAGCAATATTTGACTCTTGGAGAACAAACTTTAGTAGAACAGTTTGCAGACTCCATATACAAAGCCCCAAAGTGGCAGAAGAGCAGAATCCCCCCTCAAGTGACACCAGTTTGCAAACTACACCCCTATGGAAATGTATCTACAGGTGTAGTGATGAATTTGACTCCATGTGTGCTTTCCAGAAACGAGCAGCAATGGATGTTGTGAAGTGAAAATGCAAATATTCCCTTATAGTGGCCAGTACATTGTAGTGTCCGGTACATTGTAGTGCCCTTACGTTGTAGCGCCCAGTACATGATTCCCAGTTAGTGCTTTCTGGAGAAATAAATTGCCTCTCCCCGCTACAGTAATGCCAAACATGTGGATGCTAACTGCACACTGTGGGTCCCAGGAGGAGGGGGCATTTGGATTTGGGAGCGCAGATGTCACTGGATTTCTTTAAGTGGGAGCCAAGTCACTTTTCCAGAGCCTTTGTGCTACCAGTAATATGGACACCCCCTATATTACTGTTTACAGATGATGAACCTGAGTGGGGACTTGATTTTCTGTGGGTTGAGTAGAGGCTCTTAATGGTGGCATTTTGGGGTACAGAACATTTTGGATCATATTTATCCTGTGCTGTACGCTGAACACTTACAGTGGGTACGGGAAGTATTCAGACCCCTTTAAATTTTTCACTCTGTTTCATTGCAGCCATTTGGTAAATTCTAAAAAGTTCATTTATTTTTCTCATTTAAAGTCCACTCTGTAGACATTTTTGCAAATTTATTAAAAAAGAAAAACTGAAATATCACATGGTCATAAGTATTCAGACCCTTTTCTCAGACACTCATATTTAAGTCACATGCTGTCCATTTCCTTGTGATCCTCCATGAGATGGTTCTACTCCTTCATTGGAGTCCAGCTGTGTTTAATTAAACTTATAGGACTTGATTTGGAAAGACACACACCTGTCTATATAAGACCTCACCGCTCACAGTGCATGTCAGACCAAATGAGAATCATGAGCTCAAAGGAACTGCCCAAGGAGCTCAGAGACAGAATTGTGGCAAGGCACAGATCTGGCCAAGGTTACAAAAGAATTTCTGCATTACTGAAGGTTCCTAAGAGCACAGTGGCCTTCATAATCCTTAAATGGAAGAAGTTTGGGACCACCAGAAGTCTTCCTAGGCCTGGCCGTCCAGCCAAACTGAGCAATCGTGGGAGAAGAGCCTTGGTAGGAGAGGTAAAGAAAAACCCCAAGATCACTGTGGCTGAGCTCCAGCGAAGTAGTAGGGAGAAGGGAGAAAGCTCACAAAAGTCAACGATCACTGCTGCCCTCCACGAGTCGGGCCTTTATGGCAGAGGGGCCAGATGGAAGGATCTACTCAGTGCAAGACATATGAAAGCCCGCATAGAGTTTGCTCAACAACACATGAAGGACTCACAGACTATGAGAAATAAGCTTCTCTGATATGATGAGACGAAGATAGAACTTTTTGGTGATAATTCTAAGCGGTATGTGTGGAGAAAACCAGGCACTGCTCATCACCTGCACAATACAATCCCTACAGTGAAACATGGTGGAGGCAGCATCATGTTATGGGGGTATTTTTCAGCTGCAGGCACAGGATGACTGGTTGCAATTGAAGGAAACATGAATGCAGCCAAGTACAGAGATATCCTGGATGAAAACCTCTTCTAGAGTGCTCTGGATCTCAGACTTGGCCGAAGGTTCATCTTCCAACAAGACAGTGACCCTAAGCACACAGCTAAAATGACAAAGGAGTGGCTTCAGAACAACTCTGTGACCATTCTTGACTGGCCCAGCCAGAGCCCTGACCTAAACCCAATTGAGCATTTCTGGAGAGTCCTGAAAATGTCTGTCCACCAACGTTCACCATCCAACCTGACGGAACTGGAGAGGATCTGCAAGGAAGAATGGCAGAGGATCTCTAAATCCAGGGGTGAAAAACTTGTTACATCATTCCCAAGAAGACTCATGGCTGTACTAGCTCAAAAGGGGCTTCTACTCAATACTGAGCAAAGGGTCTGAATACTTATGACCATGTGATATTTCAGTTTTTCTTTTTTAATAAATTTGCAAAAATTTCTACATTTCTGCTTTTTTTTTCAGTCAAGATGGGGTGCAGCGTGTACTTTAATGAGAAAAAAAAATGAACTTTTTAGAACTTACCGAATAGCTGCAATGAAACAAAGAGTGAAAAATGTAAAGGGGTCTGAATACTTTCCGTACCCACTGTACATCGGGGTTTCCATCTAAATCTACAAAATACATGATTCAGAGGACACCCCCGAGGGATCCATTCAGAATAATGAGGCAGCAGAGTTACACCGGACTCCGTCTAGCCTCTGGTCGACTGCGCTTTTATGCACGCTTAAAAAGATGGACATCACTGGATCATAGGCCAGACGGCGTCCACAGCGCCTCATTATACGGAATCTTCCCCCGGGGTTCTGTCCGAATCGCAAGCTCAGTCATTTATATGGCAGCAAGAGACTTGTGTAAGAATAATATGAAAGTAAAAGATGGAAGTAATAGTAAAAAACACAATTAGGAAAATTAAAAATGTGCTTATTAAATCATTAAGAAGAGGTGTGAATGCGGCCCAGTTATTCATCGGTGCGCAACCGGACTCTGTACAAGAGCAGCCGCGCCATCACCGGACGCTTCTGCTGTGATGTGGACGGCGGATAAAGCTTCACTGCACCGGAGACTTCATACAATATCACACACCGGTCATCGTCAGGCGCCGCTAATCATAGTCACATGCCAATCATCATCGTCATACGCCAGTCATCATCATCACACGCCGCTAATCATAGTCACATGCCAATCATCATCGTCATACGCCAGTCATCATCATCACACGCCGCTAATCAGAGTCACATGCCAATCATCATCGTCATATGCCAGTCATCATCATCACACGCCGCTAATCATAGTCACATGCCAATCATCATCATCACACGCCGCTAATCATAGTCACATGCCAATCATCATCGTTATACGCCAGTCATCATCATCACACGTCGGTCATTATTACACACCTGTGGAAACATCTACAGGAATCTTCTCCTTCCCGTCATTCACACACGGCTGATCCCCCCTCGTCATCGCTTCTTCTTCTGTCTCGTCCTTCACTTTATTCTTAGTCGGATCTTCCTCCTGATATATCAGATGTAACAATCAGCACAATACAAGAAACCACCAAAATATATGACATCTATGACCTCGATCAGAAATGTCCCCCCATATACAGATCCGATACAGGGCTCAGCACGGTCTACCTGATGACTCTTCGGGATGTTGTGATTCTCCTCTGGACAGTCCTGGGGATACAGAGGACGGGGACATCTCTCTGGTGGATTTCTCCTCCTGGATCCATCTGTAGGAAACACAAAGTGACGGAATAGATTGTGTCATGTGATGATGAGATGATGGGAGTAGTAGTAGGTGACCACAGAACAGACATGACAGTCTCCCTCCTCACCCTGCTGATTGGCCCATATTGCGGTCGCCTCTTGTGCTCCATGTATAACCTCAACCTTAATATCAATCAGATCTTCACCCTAAAAAGAACAATGTAAGTTGAGCTCAGGTCCCATCACTTCATGGTGAGATGTTGTGGGGACTTCAGTGTCGTCTACCTGATGATCCTCCGGGATGTTGTGATTCTCCTCTGGACAGTCCTGGGGATACAGAGGACGGGGACATCTCTCTGGTGGATTTCTTTCCACGAGTCCATCTGTAGGAAACACATAGTGACAGAATACACTGACATGTAAAAGTTTGGGCACCAATGGTCATAATTACTGTTACTGTGAACAGTTAAGTTGAAGATGAAATAATCTCTAAACGACCTAAAGTTACAGATGACATTTCCTTTGTATTTTAGGCAAAACAATAAATTAGATATATTTTCATCTTTTACATTTAAAAAAAAATTCAATAAGGGCAAATGCAAAAGTTTTAGCACCTGGCAAGGTTAGTACCTAGTAACGCCCCCTTTTGAAAGTATCACAGCGTGTAAATGCTTTTTGTAGCAGACAATAGTCTTTCAATTCTTGTTTGAGGGATTTTCATCCTTTCTTCCTTGGAGGAATTCTTCCAGTTCTGTGAGATTCTTGGGTCGTCTTGCATCGTCTGCTATTTTGAGGTCTAGCCACAGATTTTCAATGATGTTCAAATCAGGGGACTATGAGGGCCATTGTAAAACCTTCAGCTTGCGCCTTTTGACGTGTGTTTAGTACCATTATCATTTGCCATCCTCTTTTCACCTCCAGCTTTTTTTGCAGATGGTGTTATGTTTGTATCAAGAATTTGCTGAAATTTCCTGGAATCCATTCTTCCCTCTACCTGTTCCCTGTGCCATTGGCTGCAACACAACCCCAAAGCAGGACTGATCCACCACCATGCTTAATGGTTGGCGAGATGTTCTTTTCCTAAAATTCTTTGCCCTTTTTTCTCCACACAACTTTGATCATTGCTCTATTTTAACCTCATCGGTCCACAAGACTTGTTTCCAAAATGCATCAGACCTTCTTAGATGTACTTTTGCATACTTCTGACGCTGAATTTCATGGTGAGGTCGCAGGAGAGGTTTACTTCTGATGACTCTTCCATGAAGGCCATATTTGTGCAGGTGTCTCTGAAGAGTACAACAATGTACCACAACTCCAGAGTCTGCTAAATCTTTCTGAAGGTCTTTTGCAGTCAGGCGGGGGTTCTGATTTGCCTCTCTAGCAATCCTACTGAAAATTTGCTTGGTCTTCCAGACCTTATCTTGACCTCCACTGTTTCTGTTAACTGCCATTTCTTTATTACATTTTGAACCGAGGAAAGGGCAACTTGAAAACGCTTTGCTCATAGCCTTCTCCTGCTTTGTGGGCCGCCACCATTTTCAGAGTGCTAGACAGCGGATACCTTGGTTGATAAAATCCGTCTTGTGGTTCTTGTGTAATCTTTACTTTCAGCTTGGAGATAATGATATGCTCGTGCTCCGGGGCAGCCTATGGGGGGCGCTCTATCTGGGTTTCTGCTGACATATTCATCTGTATGCTCTTATGACAGCTCACTTATCGTTCACTGACCTGCTTCCTATTTTACATAATGCATCTAGTAGTGCGTGGCTAGGTAAAATAGGAGGCAGGTCAGTGAAGGCACAGTGAGCTGCCATAAGAGCATACAGGTGAATATGTAATCAGAGCACCAGATAGAGCGCCCCCCACAGGTCGCCCTGGAGCACGGGCATATCATTATCTCTAAACTGAAAGTAAAGATTACACAAGAACCACAGGACAGATTTCATCAAAAAAGGTATCATTTTAATCAGTGTAATGTCGCCCACCTGACAGTGTATGTAGTTTACTAAGCACAATCCTGCTGACAGGTGCGCTTTAAGTACATAATGTGGAATATCTCCTGAAAAAAATTAATAAACTGAAACAGTTTTTTTGTATAGAGACTCATGTTAAATACAAAAGAGCAAATGATAATTTAAAACAAAAAACAATGGGAGGGAAAAATAGAAAAATCTAAAGCTTTCTGTGTCACTGGTATTTCCACCTTTACCTTAATTTAGTATGGAAACACATTTTGACTCGCCTGTGGTAAATCACAAAAGAGATTCTCCTGTGATTGTCAGTGCCCATGTGACAAGAATTAGCCAATGAATGATGACTTCAGTGTTTTAAAAAGCCACATGGTAGGCCCCGTTCCTTTGTCACAATGGTGAAGACGAAGGAGCTGACTGAGGACATCAGAACTGCTATTAGCAAACACAAGACTTCCAAAGGGTAGAAGGGCATCTCCAAAAACCTTGGTATCCCAGTTTCAACAGTGCGCAATGTCATTAATAAGTTTGCCAAGCATGGAACCGTCAAGAACCTCCCTGGAAAGAGGAAAATTGGGAAAAGGGAAAAAGAACCTGCAAACATTCAAGAGCTCGAACAAACTGCACAGGAAAAGTGGGAGAAAATCCCAGCTGAGAAGTGCAAAACATCTGGAGGCTGTCAGCAATGCCAAAGGGTGTGCAACCAAGTATTAATTACTTGAAGAACAGAGGGGAATGGGGTAAAGGAATAGTCAGCTCACCCAACGTTGATTAGCAGTCTTCATCTGTAAGGCAGCGCGCGGAGCCGTCCCAGTCTCGGACGTGGAGACAAACAGCAGAAAATAGAATAGAATATCTATGGATCTCTTTTGGTGACTTGCTACTACAGTTTCTAATGTGATCAATAAACTTCGCTTTTTATATTTTTGGCTACCGCTGGAGGAGGTTCTTGTTTTTCTGCCAAGTATTAATTAGGGGTTTAGGGGGGCCTTTATTGCTGCACATGCTGTTTATTCGGTTTCTTCTTTGAAATTGCCACAAGGAGGTTAAACAATGTTCTATTGTTGTATTACTTTGGACCACCAATTAAAAAAATCCTAAGGATATACTGTAACTTTCATTATTTCTGAAGATATTGTACAGGCCATGAACAAAATGAAGGGATGCCAATAATGGTGATCAGCAGTGCACAGAAGCCCAGTCACTGAGCAGCGGGAGAAGCAGGTCCTCCGAGCCGTCACCACATGGATTATAGGAGGATTCCCAACACAGATTTATGTCATAGTCACAGGATAATGAATAAGGGACAGATGCCGATTCCCCATGGGGGGTCGTCTGAGGAGTTTTTTTCCTTCTGAGAACTAGAAATAAGTAAACCTCCGGCTATTTAACCTCTTTATTGTTGAAAGTAATAGCACCCGAGGAGTCTATGTGAGGGGGTCCCAGTATGAGCCCATCGGGGTCTTCACTTTATAGTTATTTTTAGATGGGATGACCGAAAAACATCTGTTCTAATAAAATATACATTTTCCTATAAAGTATTTAATCCCTTCCCAATATCCAGCATCTACCTGTAACGGCAGCGATCGGTGCTTAAACTCTGACCTTTGCGATTAACCCCATGAATACATAGTTATATAGGTTTAAATAAGACTCAGGTCCATCAAGTCCAACCGGTCTCCACAAGTTCTACATTCTTTTTCAATTATTTTAACCTACAATGACATTCACTGTGAGAAAATCATCCGGCCCTTCTATAAATGCCATTTCTCTTGATTTAACAAATCTAATCGTCTGGAATATCTGAGAAAAAAAGCCGTATTGTCACAGGTAATACATTGGGATCACAGGCTTTTATCTCTGTATTACAGTCGTGAGGCAGTGAGGGGAATTATATGCGGGGGACGGTATGTATACCCCTAGGATGCTCATAGAGGCACATTGAACCCGCTGGAGTGCACTGGAGTCACAGAAACACCTGTGGCTGCAGAGCAAAATAAAAGGAAAGTTTGGACTTGGTGAAACTATTTGACCAAGTTGGATTCAAGAAAACCCAGCGTGGGCTTTTATTTTGGGAGTGATCTGCAGGTGGCAGTGGGGCGTTCCACTCCCTCCTGCCGAGTCTTACAAGTGGCTCATGGCCACAGAATCCATTAAAAAACCTTCAGCAAAGGTTTGGGTGTGTCAGTGGTTTGTTTGCTAAGCTGCAGAGCAGGACGCTCTGTACAATGCAAGCCTGGGTGAAGGCGCAACAAAGGCTGGTGAAGGCAACGTAACTGGCGCACCCGAGTGAAACGGCGGCAGGTTTACACGTTCAAAAGTGACCAAAACATCAGTCAGAAAGCATTGGTACTGAGATGTGGTCTGTGGTCCCCACCTGCAGAACCATTCCTTTATTGAGGGTGTCTTGATAATTGCCAATAATTTCCATCTATTGTCTATTCCATTTGCATAACAGCATGTGGAATTGATTGTCAATCAGTGTTGCTTCCTAAGTGGACAGTTTGATTTCACAGAAGTTTGATTTACTTGGAGTTATATTCTGTTGTTTAAGTGTTCCCTTTATTTTTTTGAGCAGTGTATATACCAGTGATTAGCTGCAGAGCATTGCAAGTAACATGGAGATACAATGCAGATTTCAGAAGAGATAACACGTAGCAGAGGAGTGAGATATTAATATCACGGGGGGAGGAAATGTGTAAGAGGGAGACCAGGACGGTCATGCGCCTCTTCCCTCTTTCTGCACATATTGCTGTACCCTGTGTTTATATATGAGTATGTATGTGACCTAATGTCTGATGTGTTAGTTATAGGGTGAGTATATATAGGTAGAGTATTAGATTAGGTGCTGCATGTTAGCAGACATTTCAATTCATATATATTCAGCTCTGGCTCAGGATAGCACGTGTGCTGGGTCACGTGTGCAACAGACTAAGTGCAATAACTTAAAGTGCTTTTAATAAGCAGTTATACAATGGCAGTTGGACAGGGCAGGAGACAGATAAGGTGCATAAGATATTCATACAAACATGCTGCTTCTTGGTCAGTTGTATTGCATTAGTCATTGCAATCAGCCTCTTACTTGTTTTAACTTCTGCTTTCTCACATCTCGCCCGCCCTTTATCACATTCTATGCACTCTCTCCATATCCACCCCTCCCTTCTCCCCTCTCTCATGTATAACATCCACTACCTCCATACAGCACTCAAAACGTTCATACAAATCATTGCACCACCTGCTCTTTCTCTTTTTTCTCCTTCTCCTAGTCGCTGGTGACATCTCCCCCAACCCTAGGCCTCCCGGCACTAGCATATACTCTCCTCCAGCTGCATATAGAAACCCAGCTAATCTTAGTAACATTCAGTGCCTGCCCTCTCCAATTGCTTTCATTGTGCTCTCTGGAACGCACGGTCTGTGTGTAACAAACTAACTTACATTCATGATTTTTTCCTCAGCAATTCCCTTCACCTTCTGGCTATTACATAAATCTGGACCCAGCATTCAGACACCACCGCAGCTGCTGCACTCTCATTTGGTGGGCTGAAATTTTCACATACGGCCAGACCTGAGAATAGACAGGGTGGAGGTGTTGGTTTGCTCCTTTCACCACAATGTGCTTTCCAGGTCACCCCCCACCCCGGTTCCCTCACTTATGTTTCCTTCCTTTGAAGTCCACACTGTCAGACTCTTCAAACCCTTCTCCCTGTGAGTGGCGGTTCTGTATCGCCCTCCAGGCTCCTCCCGCCAGTTCTTGGATCACTTTGCCACCTGGCTTCCTCACTTTCTATCCTGTGACATCCCCACCCTCATCATGGGAGACTTTAACATCCCCATCAATGATCTCCTCTCCCAATCTGCCTCTCATAGGTTACTAACTCTCCTACACATGAAGACGGGAATACTCTGGACCTGGTTTTCTCCCGTCTATCCTCGCTGCATGACTTTACTAACTCCCCTCTCCCGCTCTCGGACCACAACCTTCTTTCCTTCTCTGTCAAGAACTGTCTCCTCATCCGGGACACCCCTACTTACCTCACTTATAGGAATACAGGTACCATTAATACCCAGCAGCTTATGGACAATCTCCACACATCTTCAGCCCCCATCTCCTCCCTCTTCTGTCCAGACTTGGCATTGTCACACTACAATAATACAGTGAAGAGCGCCCTAGATGAAGCAGCACCTTCTACACGCAGAAAGACCCGACACAGACAACGGCAGCCATGGCACACAATGCAAACACGTTTTCTTCAGCGTTGCTCTAGGTGTGTTGAGCGTCAGTGGAGAAAATCTATTTTAGCAGAGGACTTCATCCACTCTAAATTCATTCTCAAAACCTATAACTCTGCCCTTCATCTGGCCAAACAATCCTATTTCACCACCCTCATCACTTCACTGTCCAACAATCCAAAACGACTTTTTGAAACCTTAAACTCCCTCCTGAAACCTAATGCACAGGCCCCCACCACCAACCTCAGCGGTGAGGATCTGGCCACTTATTTCCTAGAAAAAAATCAACCACATCAATCAGGACATCTCAGCTTAATCTCCTCAGTGCCTGGATCCCCTTACCTGCCGCACTTCAAGCTCACTAGCCATCTTTGAGCCTGTTACAAAAGAAGTTACCCAGCTCCTCACTTCTTCTCGACCTACAACCTGCTACTGTGACCCCATTCCTTCACATCTCCTGCAGTCTCTCTCACCGGTGGTCACCACTCACCTGACAAATATTTAACCTCTCTATTTCTTCAGGTATCTTTCCCTCCTCATTTAAACATGCCATCATAACCCCTTTACTTAAAAAGCCATCACTGGACCAGAACTGCACTGCTAACTACAGACCTGTCTCTAATCTTCCTTTCATCTCTAAACTCCTGGAACGCCTGGTCCACTCCCGTCTAATCCGATACCTCTCAGATAACTCTCTTCTTGACCCTCTACAATCTGGTTTCCGCTCCTTACACTCCACTGAAACTGCCCTCACTAAAGTCTCTAATGATCTATGAACAGCTAAGTCCAAAGGTCACTGCTCCCTGCTGATTCTCCTGGATCTCTCTGCTGCATTTGACACTGTGGGTCACCAGCTCCTCCTCACTATGCTCTGCTCTATAGGCCTCAAGGAAACCGTTCTCTCCTGGATCTCCTACCTCTCTGACCGCTCCTTCACTGTATCTTTTGCCGGCTCCTCTTCCTCTCCTCGTTCCCTTACTATCGGGTCCCGCAAGGCTCAGTCCTTGGTCCCCTCCTCTTCTCTCTATACACTGCCCCTATTGGACAAACAATCAGCAGATTTGGGTTTCAGTATCATCTCTATGCTGAAGACACCCAATTATACAGTTCTTCCCCTTACATCACCCCTACCCTAATACAAAATACCAAGGATTGACTGTCCGCTGTCTCTAACATCATGTCCTCCCTCTATCTTAAACTGAATCTCTCTAAAACTGAACTTCTTGTGTTTCTCCCCTCTACTAACCCAACTCTACCTAACATCGAAATTACCTTGGAGGGTTCAACCATAACCCCCAAGCAGCACGGCCGCTGCCTTGGGGTCATATTTGACACTATCCTTTCCTTTACTCCCTATATCCGATCACTCACTCACTCTTGTCACCTGCATCTTAAAAACATCTCCAGAATCCGACATTTTCTCACCTTTGAAACTGCTAAAACTCTTACTGTCGCTCTTATTCACTCTCGTCTGGACTACTGCAACTCTCTTCTGATTGGTCTCCCTCTTACCAAACTTTCTCCTCTCCAATCGGTCCTGAATGCGGCAGCCAGGGTCGTATTTCTGTCCAGCCGCTTCACCGATGCCTCCATCTTGTGCCAGTCATTACACTGGTTGCCCATTCACTACAGGGTCCAATATAAACTCATCGCTCTCACCCACAAAGCTCTCCACAGTTCTGCACCGCCTTATATCTCCTCTCTCATCTCTGTCTATCGCCCTACATGTGCCCTCCGTTCTACAAATGACCTAAGACTAACATCCCCCATAATCCGAACCTCGCACCTCCGTCTCCAAGACTTCTCTCGTGCTGCGCCAGTTCTCTGGAATGCTCTACCCCAGAAGATCCGACTGATGCCTAGCCCCCATGTCTTCAAATGCGCTTTAAAAACCCATCTCTTTAACCCCTTAACAACATTTGCCGTACTAATACGCGTCTGTGCCCTGGGACTTAAGAGCCAGACCCGTATTAGTACGTCATGGCGATCGCGCGCGCACACAGGCTGTGCGGGCGCGATCGCCGCCGGGTGTCAGCTGATTGTCACAGCTGACACCCGGTACTATGTGCAGGGAGCGGTCCTGCATCGCTCCCAGCACATTAACCCCCGCGATGCTGCGATCGAAGTCGATCGCGGCATTGCGGGGGCAAGGGGAGGTGATCGCCGATTCTCACCTCCTCTTCCGGCTTCCAGCGCAGTCTGCAAAGGCTTCCCGGGTGTTGCCATGACGACCCGATGTCGTCATGACAACATCCGGGTCACCAGACAGCAGGAAGATTGCTTGGACATGCGCAGTGCATCTCCAAGCAATCTTCACACTGTGCATTTCTGACAGCTTGCATGGCATAGGGATGGTGCTGCATTCCTGTGCCATGCAGGCGATCAGAGAAAAAAAAGTGAAAGTCCCAGAGTGGGACAAAGTAATAAAGTGTATAAACTGTGTGAAAGTGGAAAAAAAAATTAAAAAAAAATTTGCAAAAATATAAAAAAAAAATAATCCACCAAAAATAAAAATATAATGTACCCATCAATAAATATTATTATAAAAAACCCCAAAAAAACAATAAAAGTACACATATTTGGTATCGCCGCGTCCGGAACAACCTGACCTATAAAACTGTCCCACTAGTTAACCCCTTCAGTGAACAAGGTAAAAAAAAAAAAAAAAAAAACGAAGCAAAAAACAATGCTTTATCACCATAAAGCCAAACAAAAAGTGGAATAACACGCGATCAAAAAGACGCATATAAATAAAAATGATACCGCTGAAAACGTCATCTCGTCCCGCAAAAAACAAGCCGCCATACAGCTCCATCAGCCGAAAAATAAAAAAGTTATAGCTCTCAGAATAAAGCGATGCTAAAAAATATTTTTTTCTATAAAATAGCTTTTATTGTGTATAAGCGCCAAAACATAGAAAAATGATACAAATGTGGTACCGCTGTAAACGTACTGAGCCGAAGAATAAAGCTACCTTATCAATTTTACCACAAGCGGAACAGAATAAATAAAAAAAAAAAAAACAATTCCTGAATTGTTGGTTTTTGTTTATTCTGCCTCCCAAAAAATCGGAATAGAAAGCGATCAAAAAATGTCACGTGCCTGAAAATGGCACCAATAACAACGTCCAGTCATCCCGCAAAAAACGAGCCGTCACATGACTGTCTGCCAAAATCTGGAAAAATTATAGCTCTCAAAATATGGCGATGCAAAAACTAGATTTTACAAAAAATGCGTCTTTTAGTGTGTGACAGCTGTCAGTCATAAAAACCCCACATGATTCTGGCATTGCTGTAATCACACCGACCCGAAGAATAAAGTCGTCTAATCACTTATACCGCACAAGGAACGGCGTCAAAAATAAACTCTTGGGTTAGGATTGGGTTAGGGCTGGGTTTGGGGCTAGGGCTGTGCTGGGGCTAGGGTTGTGCTGGGGCTAGGGTTGTGCTAGGGCTAGGGTTGTGCTAGGGCTAGGGCTGGGGTTGGGATTTTTTTCAAAAGTAAGAAAAAAAGATGACGATATGGCGACTAGTGTTGAGAGCAAGTGCTCGCTACTTGAGTTTGCATCGGGTGCTCTGGTATGCATTGAGTATCGTGGGTATTTGAGTGACATGCTCGAGTCTCTGCCCCATATGCTTCGCGGCCAAAAAACTTTACGGGGATTGCCTGCCATGCACGAGCGATCCCCGCATGTTTTTTTTGGGTGTCTAATAACCGTGAAACATGCGGAGCAGGGACTCGAGCATGTCACTCGAGCACACGCTGTACATGGTGCATACCTGAGTACCCGATGCAAACTCAAGTAGCGAGCACTTGCGCTCAAGAATAATGACAACTTATTCAATATGATGACCTAATGTAAACAAATTCTGTGCCGTACCTCTGGGTTCAAAATGTTCACTATACACCTTAATAAAATCCTTGAGGGGTATAGTTTCCAAAATGGGGACACTTGTGGGGGAGCTCCACTGTTTAGGCACATCACGGGCTCTCCAAACGCGACATGGTGTCCGCTAATAAATTGAATGGAAAATCGGCTCAAATTGTTAGCGGACGCCATATTGCGTTTGGAGAGCCCCTGTGTGCCCAAACATTGGAGCTCCCCCACAAGTGACCCCATTTTGGAAACTACACCCCCCAAGGCACCTATCTAGATTCATAGTGAGCACTTGGAACCCCAGGTGCTTCTCAAATTGATTCATAAAAATGAAAAAGTGTTTTTTTTTTCACTTTTTCATTTTTACGAATCAATTTGTGAAGCACCTGGGGGTTCGAAGTGTTCACTATGCATCTAGAAAGGTGCCTTGGGGGGTCTAGTTTCCAAAATGGGGTCACTTGTGGGGGAGCTCCAAAGTTTGGGCACAGAGGGGCTCTCCAAATGCAATGTGGTGTCCGCTAACAATTTGAGCCAATTTTCCATTCAATTTGTTAGCGGATACCATGTTGCATTTAGAGAGTCCCTGTGTGCCCAAACATTGGAGCTCCCCCACAAGTGACCCCATTTTGGAAACTACACCCCCCAAGGCACCTATCTAGATTCATAGTGAGCACTTGGAACCCCAGGTGCTTCTCAAATTGATTCATAAAAATGAAAAAGTGTTTTTTTTTTCACTTTTTCATTTTTACGAATCAATTTGTGAAGCACCTGGGGGTTCCAAGTGTTCACTATGCATCTAGAAAGGTGCCTTGGGGGGTCTAGTTTCCAAAATGGGGTCACTTGTGGGGGAGCTCAAAAGTTTGGGCACAGAGGGGCTCTCCAAACGCAACGTGGTGTCCGCTAACAATTTGAGCCGATTTTCCATTCAATTTGTTAGCGGATATCATGTTGCATTTGGAGAGTCCCTGTGTGCCCAAACATTGGAGCTCCCCCACAAGTGACCCCATTTTGGAAACTAGACCCCCCAAGGCACCTATCTAGATGCATAGTGAGCACTTGGAACCCCTAGGTGCTTCACAAATTGATTCGTAAAAATGAAAAAGTGTTTTTTTTTTCACTTTTTCATTTTTACGAATCAATTTGTGAAGCAACTGGGGGTTCCAAGTGCTCACTATGCATCTATAAAGGTGCCTTGGGGGGTCTAGTTTCCAAAATGGGGTCACTTGTGGGGGAGCTCCAAAGTTTGGGCACAGAGGGGCTCTCCAAATGCAATGTGGTGTCCGCTAACAATTTGAGCCAATTTTCCATTCAATTTGTTAGCGGATACCATGTTGCATTTAGAGAGTCCATGTGTGCCCAAACATTGGAGCTCCCCCACAAGTGACCCCATTTTGGAAACTAGACCCCCCAAGGCACCTATCTAGATGCATAGTGAGCACTTGGAACCCCTAGGTGCTTCACAAATTGATTCGTAAAAATGAAAAAGTGTTTTTTTTTTCACTTTTTCATTTTTACGAATCAATTTGTGAAGCATCTGGGGGTTCCAAGTGCTCACTATGCATCTATAAAGGTGCCTTGGGGGGTCTAGTTTCCAAAATGGGGTCACTTGTGGGGGAGCTCCAAAGTTTGGGCACACAGGGGCTCTCCAAACACAACATGGAGTCCGCTAATTATTCAAGCAAATTTTACAATCAAAAAGTCAAATGGCGCTCCTTCCCTTCCGAGCCCTGCCGTGCGCCCAAACAGTGTTTTTTCCCCAAATATTGGGTATCTGCGTGCCCAGGGGAAATTGCACAACAAATTTTGGGGTCCATTTTTTCTTGTTACCCCTGTGAAAATAAAAAAAATTGGGTCTAAAGTAACATTTTTGTGAAAAAAGTTAAATGTTTATTTTTTTCTTCCACATTCAAAAAATTCCTGTGAAGCACCTGAAGTGTTAATAAAGTTCTTGAATGTGGTTTTGAGCACCTTGAGGGGTGCAGTTTTTAGAATGGTGTCACTTTTGGGTATTTTCTGTCATAAAGACCTCTCCAAGTGACTTCAAATGTGATGCGGTCCCTAAAAAAATGGTTTTGTAAATTTTGTTGGAAAAATGAGAAATCGCTGGTAAACTTTTAACCCTTATAGCTCCCTAACAAAAAAAAATTTTGGTTCCAAAATTGTGCTGATGTAAAGTAGACATGTGGGAAATGTTATTTATTAACTCTTTTGTGTGACATATCGCTCTGATTTCAGGGCTTAAAAATTAAAATTTTGAAAATTGCAAAATTTTCAAAATTTTTGCCAAATTTCCGTTTTTTTCACAAATAAACGCAAGTGATATCAAAGAAATTTTTCCACAATCATGAAGTACAATATGTCACGAAAAAACAATCTCAGAATCAGGGGGATCCGTTGAAGTGTTCCACAGTAATTACCTCATAAAGTGACAGTGGTCAGAATTGTAAAAATTGGTCTGGTCATTAACGTGCAAACCACCCGCGGGGCTTAAGGGGTTAAACAAGCCGACCACCTTAACTACTCAGTAAACCAACTTTCCCCTGTCCCCTCCTTCTAAATATTATTCAGAATCTGCTCCCTACTATTCATCTGTCTCCTCACCCTCCATGCACAAGATAACTGCACTCGATACTTGATTATTGCACTTATACATACGGGCTGATGACCAGATCATGCAGCTTTATATGAAAGTCCCTATTTATTATAATTGTCAGACCTGAAATAACAAGCACTTTTCACCTACTGTGTCCCCCCATTCCCTTGTAGATTGTAAGCGTGCGAGCGGCCGGACCCTCGCTCCTAATGTAACTGTTTAAACTGTCTTACCTTGTATTGAATTTATTGTCTGTACATGTCCCCGCTTAATTGTAAAGTGCTGCGGAATATGTTGGCGCTATATAAATAAAACATATTATTATTATTAGGAATTGGGTACAGTGTAGTGGTGAACGCAATAGTTTAGGATAGAAACAGTTACTGTGTTCAGCAATAGCTGCAGAGCAGGAGGAGCCGGGTAGTTACCAGGAGGTTTAGAGACTGCAGCAGGGGAGTAACGGGGAAGTCTGCCCAGCAACCGAAGGAGGATTGGTGATCGGCCCAGTCAAAAGGGGAGGAGATTAGGCCAGGGCGGAGTAACGTTTTTTCCTGTCAGTTAGTTCTGAGGGAGGGATGTGACAGAGCAGTAGCTGGAGGTCCAGGGGGCACAGAAACCCGGACCGACCAGCAGCAGAGGAACGTTAGTCAGGAACTCTAAAATGACTTTCCCTTAATGTTCGGGGCCTACGGTCCACAGGAGTCAGCAGAGTAACTTGTCTCAAAATCTTCCCAGAAGGGGAAGTCGGACGGGGAATAGTACAGAGGAAATGGAACGGGACTCTAAAAACTGTGAGGGTCTCAGAGGCCAAAGAGGTCGACTATGGAAGGGACATCTCAGGAGAAACAGACGGTGAATATTAACATATGCTGTGCAATGAACTGTGCACCTGGAAAAGGATGCGCCCAATACTGCGTGTTCCCTCATGGTGAAGTTGGACGGTTAAGTAAAGTTCTTTTTTATAAAGCGGAGTGGAAGTCCCGTATTGTGTGTGCGGCGGTTACTGAAGAGGAAAAACCGAAGACGGCAGAGATCTGCGACCAAAACGTGAGTGTTCTGCACCACACGCACAGCACAGGAGAATGGGGACATTTGTCTTTGTCAGGGAGCCAGGGTGTAGGAACACAACAGTCCCTCGCCACTACTACCACCCTCACAAAAAATGCATAGGCCTGATGTAATCCCAAGGAATCAAGAAGGTGTAGCTACAGTCACCACTGGCAGCACTGTGAGCGACAGCTGTAACTGCGCCCCGACACTGAGTGACGGTCGCTCTGTACTGATGCACTGCTGAGCCGGCTGTCAGTCTCAGTCCCGGGCGCAGTTACAGACGCCGCTCAGTGCTGCGTACAGTGACTGTAGCTGCGTTAGCGCCTGCATGACTGAAAGCCAGCGGCTTCCGGGTGCCGCACACTCAGTACAGCGGCCGGGCACCTCCCTAATGCTATTAGCCAGCAGATTAACCCCATATGTGCATGTTACTGGTGATATCCAACCAGACAGGTTCCCTGTAAGTAACAATACACAATAAATGTAAATCATTACAAATCTGAGACCTCAGAGACGTGTAACATCTTATTCTGGTCGTGTCCGATAAGAAACTCCTTCTATTCCCCTCTAACATGTAGACTGTGAGCAGGGCCCTCTCTTATATTGTACCATACTGATACCGGGGGAGGGACGTCACCAGAGTAACCGCCCGGTGTGGGACGTCGGATCAGGGGACAGAGGACCCCATCAGTCACCAGAACAAGTCCTGAGACCCCAAAAAGCTCAGGAGGAACGACCCTTCATAGCCCTCATTACTGATTACTGATGTCATGAAGCGATGAATCTTCCTAATATTTCTTCTGCTGTCGTCTTATGTGGCTTCATTGTCCTCCAAACACAATTGGAAATCTGCTGATTTATCCATAGAATCTAAAATCAAACGCTGCTGACAATCACTCTCCTGTGTGAGCGATGGGGGAGGGGAGTGGAGAAGACGAGACAGGGAGGGAGCGAGAACAGCAGCACAAGAGTCACATGTACAAGGCAAAAAAAGAGGAGAAAAGCCGAAAATGGGAGATTCATCATTACACGTCATCTACAGCGAACCTGGTGTAAGAGGCCGGAGCTCCTCCATCATCACCTCCTGGTACCGATCCTGGTGTCCTTCTAGATACTCCCACTCCTCCATGGAGAGATAGACAGCGACGTCCTGACACCTTATAGGAACCTGACAACAACGACACCGTCATCACCCAGAATCCTCCAGTGCTGTCCTGTATAATGTCCCGGCAGTCACCACTCCGGTCATCACCCAGAATCCTCCAGTGCTGTCCTGTATAATGTCCCAGCAGTCACCTCTCCGTTCATCACCCAGAATCCTCCAGTGCTGTCCTGTATAATGTCCCAGCAGTCACCTCCCCAGTCATCACCCAGAATCCTCCAGTGCTGTCCTGTATAATGTCCCAGCAGTCACCTCTCCGGTCATCACCCAGAATCCTCCAGTGCTGTGCTGTATAATGTCCCAGCAGTCACCTCTCCGGTCATCACCCAGAATCCTCCAGTGCTGTCCTGTATAATGTCTCAGCAGTCACCTCTCCGCTCATCACCCAGAATCCTCCAGTGCCATCCTGTATAATGTCCCAGCAGTCACCTCTCCGGTCATCACCCAGAATCCTCCAGTGCCGTCCTGTATAATGTCCCAGCAGTCACCTCTCCGCTCATCACTCAGAATCCTCCAGTGCTGTCCTGTATAATGTCCCAGCAGTCACCTCTCCGCTCATCACCCAGAATCCTCCAGTGCTGTACTGTATAATGTCCCAGCAGTCACCTCTCCAGTCATCACCCAGAATCCTCCAGTGCTGTCCTGTATAATGTCCCAGCAGTCACCTCTCCGGTCATCACCCAGAATCCTCCAGTGCTGTGCTGTATAATGTCCCAGCAGTCACCTCTCCGGTCATCACCCAGAATCCTTCAGTGCTGTCCTGTATAATGTCTCAGCAGTCACCTCTCCGCTCATCACCCAGAATCCTCCAGTGCCATCCTGTATAATGTCCCAGCAGTCACCTCTCCGGTCATCACCCAGAATCCTCCAGTGCCGTCCTGTATAATGTCCCAGCAGTCACCTCTCCGCTCATCACCCAGAATCCTCCAGTGCTGTCCTGTATAATGTCCCAGCAGTCACCTCTCCGCTCAGCAGCTCAATCATCTTGTTGCTGAGCTCTAGGATCTTCTTCTTCCTCTCAAGTATCGGGGGGTGTGGGGGAGGCTCTGTGATGGGGCCCGGGCTCCGCCCTCCTGACTCCTGGAGATGGATGATGGGAGTCACACCCTCCCCCGGTGTCTTCCTCACTATTGTGTAATCCTGTGTATGGAGAGAGACACTTAGGGAGAAGTATTCCTTCCCGACTCAAGATCTGACAATCAGTAGAAATCCCGGGATCAATAACCGTCTCCAGTAATCTGGGGCCATAACCTGGAATATTATTACACTCAGGACAGACATCCAGGCCCCTCTACAGCTCTTATAGGGAATCCCCATGACAACTCCTCCTGGCAGAGAGCTGCACACAATCACTGCTCTTACAGTAAAGAATCCTTCTCTTCCTCTTCAGGATTTCCTCTTCCCGATGTCGGAGTTGTTACATAACACAATAAAGCTGATAGAAATGTAGAGGAGTTACCTCTCCGCTCAGCAGGGAGATGATCTCCAGGGTGAAGTGTAATAACCTTCTGGTGGTCTCGTCCTCGTCCATCCTCGGGGTCATTCAGGAGAAGGAGGGATGAGCAGTGGATCAGCTGGAGGGATCTCGGCCTGCTGGCGTCTTCATGATAAAGGAGAAGATGGAGATCACAGGGGACGATATAACGACAATCACTGAATTCTGCCCCAAATATCCGACATTTATCAGGAAGAATCTGGAGGAAAAGCCACAAACTCCACCGCGGCCTCCTCCACCGACCTGACCGTTCATTATCAGCCTCGTAGGAGGACGGTCACCATGGTAACTAAAGTGCCAGCGGGGGCGGTCACTGTGGTAACTACAGCGCCAGCGGGGGACAGTCACCGTGGTAACTACAACGCCAGCGGGGGACGGTCAGCGTGGTAACTACACCTCCAGCAGAGGACGGTCACCGTGGTAACTACAGCGCCAGCGGGGGACGGTCACTGTGGTAACTACAGCGCCAGCGGGGGCGGTCACCGTGGTAACTACAGCTCCAGCGGAGTTCGGTCACCGTGGTAACTACACCGCCAGAAGAGGACTGTCACCATTGTTGTAACTACACCTCCAGCGGGGGGCGGTCACCGTGGTAACTCCACCTCCAGCGAAGGACGGTCACTGTGGTAACTACACCTCCAGCAGGGGACGGTCACTGTGGTAACTACACCTCCAGCGGGGGCGGTCACCGTGGTAACTCCACCTCCAGCGGGGGCAGTCACCGTGGTAACTACAGCTCCAGGAGAGGATGGTCACCGTGGTAACTACACCTCCAGCGGGGGCGGTCACCGTGGTAACTACACCTCCAGCGGGGGCGGTCACCGTGGTAACAACACCTCCAGCGGGGGCGGTCACCGTGGTAACTACACCTCCAGCGGGGGCGGTCACCGTGGTAACAACACCTCCAGCGGGGGACGGTAATCGTGGTAACTACACCTCCAGCGGGGGACGGTCACCGTGGTAACTACAGCTCCAGCAGAGGACAGTCACCGTGGTAACTACACCGCCGGCGGAGGACGGTCACCGTGGTAACTACACCTCCAGCGGGGGCGGTCACCGTGGTAACTACACCTCCAGCGGGGGCGGTCACCGTGGAAACTCCACCTCCAGCGGGGGCGGTCACCGTGGTAACTCCACCTCCAGCGGGGGCGGTCACCGTGGTAACTCCACCTCCAGCGGGGGCGGTCACCGTGGTAACTCCACCTCCAGCGGGGGCGGTCACCGTGGTAACTCCACCTCCAGCGGGGGCGGTCACCGTGGTAACTCCACCTCCAGCGGGGGACGGTCACCGTGATAACTCCACCTGCAGCGGGGGACGGTCACCGTTGTAACTCCACCTCCAGCGGGGGACGGTCACCGTGATAACTCCACCTCCAGCGGGGGACGGTCACCGTGGTAACTCCACCTCCAGCGGGGGGCGGTCACCGTGGTAACTCCACCTCCAGCGGGGGCGGTCACCGTGATAACTCCACCTCCAGCGGGGGCGGTCACCGTGGTAACTCAACCTCCAGCGGGGGGCGGTCACCGTGGTAACTCCACCTCCAGCGGGGGGCGGTCACCGTGGTAACTCCACCTCCAGCGGGGGACGGTCACCGTGGTAACTCCACCTCCAGCGGGGGCGGTCACCGTGGTAACCACCTCCAGCGGGGCGGTCACCGTGGTAACTCCACCTCCAGCGGGGGCGGTCACCGTGGCAACTCCACCTCCAGCGGGGGACGGTCACCGTGGTAACTCCACCTCCAGCGGGGGACGGTCACCGTGGTAACTCCACCTCCAGCGGGGGGCGGTCACCGTGGTAACTCCACCTCCAGCGGAGGACGGTCACCGTGGTAACTCCACCTCCAGCGGAGGCCGGTCACCGTGGTAACTCCACCTCCAGCGGGGGACGGTCACCGTGGTAACTCCACCTCCAGCGGGGGCCGTCACCGTGGTAACTCCACCTCCAGCGGGGGACGGTCACCGTGGTAACTCCACCTCCAGCGGGGGACGGTCACCGTGGTAACTCCACCTCCAGCGGGGGACGGTCACCGTGGTAACTCCACCTCCAGCGGGGGCGGTGAGGTGAGGAGGAGCCGCTGCACATCCCCCATACAACACTGAGGAGCCGCAGTCACATGGAGCAGGAGCCTCCACAGGAACAGCTCTGATCTCACCCCACACTCTCCTCTCACAGATTCACCACAAACCCTCCCTGTAATCTCACCGGAATGGCGGGAAGCGGAAACCTGCTGCTGGCTGATACCAGAGAGCAAGAGCTGCGCACAACCAGGACGGAGCTACTGCACTGAGAGCGGGAGGACCTGTGGTGACGTCACCGCCATGTGATCAGGGGGCGGAGCTCAGGAGAGAGGTGATGAAGAACCTGTGGTGACGTCATCGCCATGTGATCAGGGGGCGGAGCTCGGGAGAGGTGGTGAAGGACCTGTGATGACCGCCGCCATGTGATCAGGGGGCGGAGCTAAGGAGAGAGGTGGTGAAGGACCTGTGGTGACGTCACGGCCATGTGCTCTGGAGAGGTAGTGAAGGACCTGTGGTGACGTCACCGCCATGTGATCAGGGGGCGGAGCTCAGGAGAGAAGTGGTGAAGGACCTGTGGTGACGTCACCGCCATGTGATCAGGGGGCGGGGCTTCGGGTGGTGATTGGCCCCCGCAGTGTTTCCTCACAGACTGTAATGAGTCTATAAACTATAAAGTTATTATAATGGTGAAGGAGCTGTGATGAGGCTGCGGTCATGTGACAGTGATGACGTCACCGCAGCTCCTCCCCCTCAGGGGTCATTGCCCCGCCCAGATCTGCAGATGATCCCGGCGCAGTCGCTCCTCCGGCTCCTCCTCCCTCTGACGTCACATAGTGGCCGCTTTCTCCAGTGATGAGGATTTCTCTGCTCCCGGAGGTTCTGTAAGTCCAGTAGTCTCATCAGGTCCACATCTATAGTAAGTTCATCTGTTTCCCCAGTCAGGGCTCGCTCTCACTTCAATCTGATAAAACCCCAGACTGCGTCCGGACCCAGTAATCCTCGGATTCTCTGCTCAGCGGCGTTTTGTTTTCCAGCTCCGATCGGATCGCACGCACCCATATAATCTACAGGTGCGTGTGAAACATCGCGCTGCACTCAGATACCACCCGAGTGCAGTGCGATTCCCGCCAATGCCAGCAGCAGAGGAGATGGAGATAGTGATTTCCCCGTCCTCTCTGCAGCCGTGCGAGAAGATCAGAGCATGGAGCACTGACATTCGGCTCCCGCTCGCAGCAGAGCAGCAGCGAGTGTCATTAGCATATCACATCGGGGGGTCTCGCATCGCATACCGTACGCTAGTGGGACCCCGGCCTAAGAAATACGTCTGTGTCTTGTATAGCAGAGCGGAGTAGTACAGATACCTGTCTTTACGTAGGCTCAGGTTCTCCCGGGTGCGACTCAGCCTCAGCATCCTCCCGCGCCATCTCCTCCTCTCCATGTTGTTGTGCAGAGTTCTCAGCGCCATCTTGTGATGAGGGTCTGGAGAATTTTTCATATTTTATTTATTATTTTTTTTATTAAAATGTTCTAATGCTGATAATTTAGTCGTCCGTTCAGATAATAAAATATTCACCCAATGACAAATGAAAGCAATTCTAAACCCATAACCCTTCTATGACCTGATCACTGTCTACATACTGAAAAAACAATGAGTATACCAACATTATCACAACATAAGAGCCGAAGCCACAAATAGTAATGTGAAAGCTTCTTCCCCGGAATCCAATGTTGCTCTATCCATAAAAAACCTTCATCAAATCTCAACTTCATTCCTGACCCCGATCATTTCTATAACCATAGATGTGTTAGTGCACAATGCGGTATCTGCGCTCCAGCGAGACCACCGTGTCTGTACTGTCTGCAAGAAGAAAGAAGAGAAAGGGAACATTTGTCCCCCAGCTCTACTGACGGACTCACATTATACTCTAGATTCAGGCCTTTAGGAGACAGACGATTTACAGTCAATATCCAGAAGGCTTCCCTCCTTAATAACCTTCTCTTAATACCGCCTCCTCTCCTAGGAGCACTCACTTGTTCTATCACCTGGTATTTTGTCTCAGACAACGATATCTTCGGACTTTCTCAAAATATCCACAAGTGAATTCAGGAGACGTGACTGGGAAAAGAAACCAAAAGGTGAGTCTCCTATGAACTTCATGCTGCAACTTTAATGGAATACTGTGGAGAAAAACGCCTATCGCGAGGACTGCGAGTCCATCTGCGCCCCACTCTGTTTTCAGAGGATGGGACTTTCTGCGATCAATTCCAGCAGATTAATAAGTGTTCCCTGGATTTAATCTTGTTGACTGCTGATAGACTGCAGGCGGCAGATACAGATTTAAAAGTGGAGATTGCGAAAAATGTAAAATAAATAATATATAAATTAGGTCAATAATTTTTCCTTCCCATTTATGATATACAGAGGAGAATTAGAATGTGTTGTGGGTGAATGATGATATTTGTTTTTTAGACTTTGGTGCGTATAGTTAAATGGTACGATGATTATTATCTTACTTGTTTTAACTTCTGCTTTCTCACATCTCGCCTGCCCTTTAGCACATTCTGTGCACTCTCTCCATATCCACCCCTCCCTTCTCCCCTCTCTCATGTATAACTCTGAGGCTCCACTGATATTTCTCACCCACTCCAAACCATCCACTACCTCCATACAGCACGCAAAACGTTCATACAAATCATTGCACCACCTGCTCTTTCTCATTTTTCTCCTCCTAGTCGCTGGCAACATCTCCCCCAACACTGGGCCTCCCTGCACTAGCATACACCACTCTCCTCCAGCTGCATATAGAAACCCTGCTAATCTTAGTAACATTCAGTGCATGCCCTCTCCTATTGCTTTCATTGTGCCCTCTGGAACGCACTGTCTGTGTGTAACAAACTAACTTACATTCACGATTTTTTCCTCTCTAATTCCCTTAACCTTCTGGCTATTACAAAAATCTGGATCCAGCATTCAGACACCACCGCAGCTGCTGCTCTCTCATTTGGTGGGCTGAAATTTTCACTTACGGCCAGACCTGAGAATAGACAGGGTGGAGGTGTTGGTTTGCTCCTTTCACCACAATGTGCTTTCCAGGTCATCCCCCCAGTTCCCTCACTTATGTTTCCTTCCTTTGAAGTCCACACCATCAGACTCTTCAAACCCTTCTCACTGTGAGTGGCAGTTATGTATCGCCCTCCAGGCTCCTCCCACCAGTTCCTGGATAACTTTGCCAACTGGCTTCTTCACTTTCTATCCTGTGACATCCCCACGCTCATCACAGGAGACTTTAACATCCCCATCGATGATCCCCTCTCCCAATCTGCCTCTCATCTACTTCCTCTAACCTCCTCATTCGGCCTCTCACAGGTTACTAATTCTCCTACACATGAAGACGGGAATACTCTGGACCTGGTTTTCTCCCGTCTCTGCTCGCTGCATGACTTTACTAACTCTCCTTTCCCGCTGTCGGACCACAACCTTCTTTCCTTCTCTGTCAAGAACTGTCTCCTCACCTGGGACACCCCCACTTACCACACTTCTAGGAATACACGTACCATTAATACCCAGCAGCTTATGGACAATCTCCACACATCTTCAGCCCCCATCTCCTCCCTCTTCTGTCCAAACTTGGCATTGTCACACTACAATAATACAGTGAAGAGCGCCCTAAATGAAGTAGCACCTTCTACACGCAGAAAGACCCAACGCAGACAACGGCAGCCCTGGCACACAATGCAAACACGCTTTCTTCAGCGTTGCTCAAGGTGCGCTGAGCGTCAGTGGAGAAAATCTCTTTTAGCAGAGGACTTCATCCACTATAAATTCATGCTCAAAACCTATAACTCTGCCCTTCATCTGGCCAAACAATCCTACTTCACCCCTGTCGTCACTGCTTTCTGGTTCTTCTATCCTTTAGTATACAGGCCCGGAGAGAATAAGACACAAGACAGGTAGTATGCGTCAACAGACTCTAACTTTATTACAAAGCATAGGGTTTATATACACCCTGGAGGAAGAAACAGATTTACCATATATGGTCCGATCATACAATTTAGCTGTGCAAAAAAAGACTGGTTTCTGTTCTCGTGATGCCTATGCTTGTGTTGAAACATTTAATCAGACACATTCTGATGACTAGCAAGGACACGTTAGTTTCTATTGATACAAGGAAGGAACATTTAGTTGTTGTTTTTGACCTAAGGTAACCGTCAGACTTATATAGCATAGATGGGGTCTTTGAACTTGGGGGACCTCATCTTCTGCTATAACACTCCCCTCATCACTTCACTGTCCAACAATCCAAAATGACTTTTTGAAACCTTAAACTCCCTCCTGAAACCTAATGCACAGGCCCCCACCACCAACCTCAGCGGTGAGGATCTGGCCACTTATTTCCTAGAAAAAATCAACCACATCCATCAGGTCATTTTGGTCGAATCTCCTCAGTGCCTGGATCCCCTTCCCTGCCGCACTTCAAGCTCACTAGCCATCTTTGAGCCTGTTACAGAAGAAGAAGTTACCCAGCTCCTCACTTCTTCCCAACCTGCAACAGTGACCCCATTCCTTCACATCTGCAGTCTCTCTCCCCGGTGGTCACCACTCACCTGACTAAAATATTTAACCTCTCTCTTTCTTCAGGTATCTTTCCCTCCTCATTTAAACATGCCATCATAACCCCTTTGCTTAAAAAGCCATCCCTGGACCAGAACTGTGCTGCTAACTACAGACCTGTCTCTAATCTAACTTAAATCTCTAAACTCCTGGAACGCTTGGTCCACTCCCGTCTAATCCATTATCTCTCAGATAACTCTCTCCTCGACCCTCTACAATCTGGTTTCCGCTCCTTACACTCCATTGAAACTACCCTCACTAAAGTCTCTAATGATCTACTAACAGCTAAATCCAAAGGTCACTGCTCCCTGCTGATTCTCCTGGATCTCTCTGCCGCATTTGACACTGTGGATCACCAGCTCCTCCTCACTATGCTCCGCTCTATAGGCCTCCAGGAAACTGTTCTCTCCTGGTTCTCCTCCTACATCTCTGACCGCTCCTTCACTGTATCTTTTGCCGGCTCCTCTTCCTCTCCTCGTCCCCTTACTATCGGTGTCCCGCAGGGATCAGTCCTATGCCCCCTCCTCTTCTCTCTATACACTGCCCCTATTGGACTAACAATCAGCAGATTTGGGTTCCAGTATCATCTCTATGCTGACACCTCTTCACCTGATATCACCCCTACCCTAATACAAAATACTAAGAATTGTCTGTCCGCTGTCTCTAACATAATGTCCTCCCTCTATCTTAAACTGAATCTCTACAAAACTGAACTTCTTGTGTTTCTCCCCTCTACTAACCCAACTCTACCTGACATTGAATTTACCTTGGATGGTTCAACCATAACTCCCAGTAGCACGTTTGCTGCCTTGGGGTCATATTCGACACTAACCTTTCCTTTACTCCCTATATCCGATCACTCACTCGCTCTTGTCACCTGCATCTTAAAAACATCTCCAGAATCCGACCTTTTCTCACCTTGGAAACTGCTAAAACTCTTACTGTCGCTCTTATTCACTCCCGTCTGGACTACCGCAACTCTCTTCTGATCGGTCTCCCTCTTACCAAACTTTCTCCTCTCCAATCTGTCCTGAATGCAGCAGCCAGGGTCGTATTTCTGTCCAGCCGCTTCACCGATGCCTCCATCTTGTGCCAGTCATTACACAGGTTGCCCATTCGCTACAGGGTCCAATATAAACTCATAGCTGTCACCCACAAAGCTCTCCACAGTTCGGCACCACCTTATATCTCTTCTCTCATCTCTGCCTATCGCCCTACACGTGCCCTCCGTTCTACAAATGACCTAAGACTAACATCCCTCATAATCTGAACCTCGCACCTCCGTCTCCAAGACTTCTCTCGTGCTGTGCCAATTCTCTGGAATGCTCTACCCTAGAAGAACCGACTGATGCCTAGCCCCCATGTCTTCAAGCGCGCTTTAAAAACCCATCTCTTTAAACAAGCCGACCACCTCAACTACTCAGTAAACCAACTTTCCCCTTTTTCCTCCTTCTAAATATTATTCAGAATCTGCTCCCTACTCTCCATCTGTCTCCTCACCCTCCATGCACACGATAACTGCACTCGATACTTGATTATTGCACTTATACATACGGGCTGATGACCGGATCATGCAGCTTTATGTAAAAATCCCTATTTATTATAATTGCCAGACCTGAAATAACAAGCACTTTTCACCTACTGTGTCCCCCCATTCCCTTGTAGATTGTAAGCGTGCGAGCGGAAGGACCCTCACTCCTAATGTAACTGTTTACACTGTCTCACCTTGTATTGAAGTTATTGTCTGTACATGTCCCCGCTTAATTGTAAAGTGCTGCGGAATATGTTGGCGCTATATAAGTAAAACTTATTAGTATGTTTTTTTTGCATTTCCTACAGTGCTTGCCAAAAGTATTGGCACCCCTGCAATTCTGTCAGATAATACTCAGTTTCTTCCTGAAAATGATTGCAATCACAAATTCTTTGGTATTATTCTCTTCATTTAATTTGTCTTCAATGAAAAAACACAAAAAGAACTGTCCTAAAGCCAAATTGGATATAATTCCACACCAAACCTAAAAAAGGGGTGGACAAAAGTATTGGCACCCTTTTAAAAATCATGTGATGCTTCTCTAATTCGTGTAATTAACAGCACCTGTAACTTACCTGTGGCACCTAACAGGTGTTGGCAATAACTAAATCACACTTGCAGCCAGTTAACAAGGATTAAAGTTGACTCAACCTCTGTCCTGTGTCCTTGTGTGTACCACATTGAGCATGGAGAAAAGAAAGAAGACCAAAGAACTGTCTGAGGACTTGAGAAACCATATTGTGAGGAAGCATGAGCAATCTCAAGGCTACAAGTCCATCTCCAAAGACCTGAATGTTCCTGTGTCTTCCGTGCGCAGTGTCATCAAGAAGTGTAAAGCCCATGGCACTGTGGCTAACCTCCCTAGATGTGGACGGAAAAGAAAAATTGACGAGAGATTTCAACGCAAGATTGTGCGGATGGTGGATAAAGAACCTCGACTAACATCCAAACAAGTTCAAGCTGCCCTGCAGTCCGAGGGTACAACAGTATCAACCTGTACTATCCGTCGGTGTCTGAATGAAAAGGGACTGTATGGTAGGATACCCAGGAAGACCCCACTTCTTACCCCGAGACATAAAAAAGCCAGGCTGTAGTTTTCCAAAACTTACCTGAGAAAGCCTAAAACGTTTTGGAAGAATGTTCTCTGGTCAGATGAGACAAAAGTAGAGCTTTTTGGGAAAAAGCATCAACATAGAGTGTACAGGAAAAAAAAAGAGGTATTCAAAGAAAAGAACACGGTCCCTACAGTCAAACATGGCGGAGGTTCCCTGATGTTTTGGGGTTGCTTTGCTGCCTCTGGCACTGAACTGCTTGACCGTGTGCATGGCATTATGAAGTCTGAAGACTACTAACAAATTTTGCAGCATAATGTAGGGCCCAGTGTGAGAAAGCTGGGTCTTCCTCCGAGGTCATGGGTCTTCCAGCAGGACAATGACCTAAAACACACTTCCAAAGGCACTATAAAATGGTTTTAGAGAAAGCACTGGAGACTTCTAAGGTGGCCAGCAATGAGTCCAGACCTAAATCCCATAGAACACCTGTGGAGAGATCTCAAAATGGCAGTTTGGAGAAGGCACCCTTCAAATATCAGGGACCTGGAGCAGTTTGCCAAAGAAGAATGGTCTACAATTCCAGCAGAGTATTGTAAGAAACTCATTGATGGTTACCGGAAGCGGTTGTTCGCAGTTATTTTGGCTAAAGGTTGTGCAACCAAGTATTAGGCTGAGGGTGCCAATACTTTTGTCTGGCCCTTATTTGGAGTTTTGTGTGAAATGATCAATGATTTGATTTTTGCTTCATTCTCTTTTGTGTTTTTTCCTTGCAAGCAAATTAAATGAAGATAATAAGACCAAAGAATTTGTGATTGCAATCATTTTCAGGAAGAAACTGAGTACTTTTGGCCAGCACTGTATATACGCCTATATATATATTTGTGGCAATGTGTATTGGTGTAAAATAAAATATTTAATTTGATAGTTATTATACTTTGTTATGGACGTTTTTTCATCTTTGTGTATATACACTGCTCAAAAAAATAAAGGGAACACTGAAATACCCATCCTAGATCTGAATGAATGAAATATTCTCATTGAATACTTTGTTCTGTACAAAGTGGAAAAACACAGTACAAAGTGGAAAAACACATTACAGGCTGATCCAACTTTGATGTAATGTCCTTAAAACAAGTCAAAATGAGGCTCAGTATTGTGTGTGGCCTCCACGTGCCTGTATGACCTCCCTACAACGCCTGGGCATGCTCCTGATGAGGCGGAGTATTGTGTGTGGCCTCCACGTGCCTGTATGACCTCCCTACAACGCCTGGGCATGCTCCTGATGAGGCTGAGTATTGTGTGTGGCCTCCACGTGCCTGTATGACCTCCCTACAATGCCTGGGCATGCTCCTGATGAGGCTGAGTATTGTGTGTGGCCTCCACGTGCCTGTATGACCTCCCTACAACGCCTGGGCATGCTCCTGATGAGGTTGCGGATGGTCTCCTGTGGGATCTCCTCCCAGACCTGGACTAAAGCATCCGCCAACTCCTGGACAGTCTGGGGTGCAACGTGACAACGGTGGATGGAGCGAGACACGATGTGCTCCATCGGATTCAGGTGTGGGGGAACGGGCGGCCAGTCCATAGCTTCAATGCCTTCATCTTGCAGGAACTGTTGACACACTCCAGCCACATGAGGTCTGGCATTGTCCTGCATTAGGAGGAACCCAGGGCCAATCACACCAGCATATGGTCTTACAAGGGGTCTGAGGATCTCATCTTGGTACCTAATGGGAGTCAGGCTACCTCTGGCGAGCACATGGAGGGCTGTGCGGCCCTCCAAAGAAATGCCACCCCACACCATTACTGACCCACTGCCAAACCGGTCATGCTGAAGGATGTTGCAGGCAGCAGATCGCTCTCCACGGCGTTTCCAGACTCTGTCACGTCTGTCACATGTGCTCAGTGTGAACCTGCTTTCATCTGTGAAGAGCACAGGGCGCCAGTGGCGACTTTGCCAATCCTGGTGTTCTGTGGCAAATGCCAAGCGCCCTGCACGGTGTTGGGCTGTGAGCACAACCCCCATCTGTGGACGTCGGGCCCTCATACCACCCTCATGGAGTCGGTTTATAACCGTTTGTGAAGCCACATGCACATTTGTGGCCTGCTGGAGGTCATTTTGCAGGGCTCTGGCAGTGCTCCTCCTTGCACAAAGGTGGAGGTAGCGGTCCTGCTGCTGGGTTGTTGCCCTCCTATGGCGCCCCACGTCTCCTGGTGTACTGGCCTGTCTCCTGGTACCGCCTCCAGCCTCTGGACACTACGCTGACAGACACAGCAAATCTTCTTGCCACAGCTCGCATTGATGTGCCATCCTGGATGAGCTGCACTACCTGAGCAACTTCTGTGGGTTATAGAGTCCGTCTCATGCTACCACGAGTGTGAAAGTACAACCAATATTCAAAACTGACCAAAACATCAGCCAGAAAGCATTGGTACTGAGATATGGTCTGTGGTCCCCACCTGCAGAACCACTCCTTTATTGAGGGTGTCTTGATAATTGACAATAATTTCCATCCATTGTCTATTCCATTTGTATAACAGCATGTGAAATTGATTGTCAATCAGTGTTGCTTCCTAAGTGGACAGTTTGATTTCACAGAAGTTTCATTTACTTGGAGTTACACAACAGAATATGTGTTCCCTTTATTTTTTTGAGCAGTGTATATTTTATATAATGAGACTAATATGATTATATGAATGTTTGTAGTTTTTTTCATTTTTTATTTCATTGTGATGTCATTTCCTTGTTTTTTTTCTATATAAATGTTGTATTTCTATGTGATTGCCCACAATTGAGAAAAGCTCTGGAGGAGCTGAAACGTTTTGCAGATTTGTGGATGTGGAATAAATGATTGACTACAGGTGAGTGCCGGGATCTCTTTCCTTTCCCCCTCCATTACCAACCTGAGGGCTTGAAGACAGCTGTGTTTTATGACAAATCACAGCTGTCATCAACTCTAACCGCCATTACCCCGATTGCCACCGCACCAGGGCAATCGGGAAGAGCCGTGCGAAGCACCTGAATTGGTGCCCCATTTCTGAGGCGGCTGAGGGCTGGTATTTTTAGGCTGGGAAGGGCCCAGTAACCGAGGACCTTACCACCCTGATAATATCCACTCACAGCTGTCTGCTTTACCTTTGCTGGTTATCAAAAATAGGTAGGACTCCATATCGCTTTTTTAATTTATTAGCTAAACACAAGTACAGTAAACTACACACTCAGGGCACTAATTATATATCTCACGGATATCTATCATCTATCTCGATCTTTGCACATCTAACACCTAAATATCTGTCATTTCTATTCTGCACTCTCTTCCGGCACGTGTCACACAGACGTGTGTGCGGATGTCACAGTTTGTCATCTGTGTGCAGGACGTACTGACGTCAGAGCTGCAGGCAAAAAACGGACATGTCCGGTCCGTGTGACCATGTGTGCAGCCTATAGATTATAATGGGTGTACGTGTGTCTCCGGTACGTGTGAAGGGGGCCTAAAGGGTGTGAGCACTTTTAGTATGAATTACCAGTAGGGGGCGTGACCACTTAAAGTGCCTAGGGCAGCATGAATGCCAGATACGGCCCTGAGCACAGCCCTAATAAAGTCATTAGAGCTGCAGATAAAGGGGGCTCGATTACAGCTCTGGATAGTGGGTTGTATGAGCCGGAGGTTATGAACATGGATGACGATACTAATATATGCCGCACTCTAGATGGAGATCCTACTAATTCATACAATACCCCCTTACATTGTCTTTTGGAGGAGGGTTTGGTATCGGCTGTACTTAATGCCAAACAGAACGATTAAAGGAAAATCACCCACAATGTCCAATATTTCATACATTACCGAAAACCCACAAAGAAGGAAACATCCATGAGTCTAGAGATACATTCAATACTGGCTGCAGAGAAGATTCCTATAATATAGTGAATATTACCAGAAAACATTTACCTATGTTATACACTGACAAGGATCCAGCAACACGAAAGACAACTGACACGTGGATGACAAATACCAAAGGTTTTATTGAATGTGGCTCTCACCTAGCCAAATCAGAACTCGTACTTTGCACTTACGAGGACCAACAGCCCGAAACACCGTGTCTGCAAATTGAGATTCTGATTTGACTTTTATCCTAAGTCATATTGAACGACTCGTTAAATGGTTGGTTGTGACCTGTAGGATTGCTGCTTCCAATAGGTGGCGCTGTAGAGTACAAGTCCTCTTTTTCTCTGAAGAGGCAATTTGCATATTGAATGTGGGAGAAATAAATGTGGTTTGTGCAAGTCTGTGCACAAAGCAAAAATGTCTGCATCTACTAACCATAATAAACCCTATAATATCAGAGATCTCATTAGTTGTAGCTCCACACGTCATTGACACCATACAATGTGAAGCTTGTCTGCTGCAATATGTGGGGGCACGGTCAGACCCTTACGTCACCGCATTGGGGGACACGTTAGGGACGTTCTTGGCCCCACAACACGTAATACATCTGCAGCATCACAACATCTCATACAACACAATAGGGATTAATCACTTTACAGTTGTGGGTATTGAATATGTCACCAGACCAGCTAAGGGGGAGATTGGTATAAAAAGTACACCCCAGAGAAGCCTTGTGGATTCTGGAATTGGACCCCAGATTCCCCAGTGATATGAAGCTTCCTTCAGACCTTGTATCCATTTACTGAATTGTGTTTTTCCTCTTTTATAGTAATTATACATAATATACACATTATAGATGCAGACACTTCATTCTTCTATTGCACGGATGCTTTTTGTTGTGGACATATGATCATCCATAGGGGTAATGTAGACATACTTGCACATGTCCATTTGGGGCTGGGGGTCTCCGCTGTGCATTAGACCCTATGATGTGTAGAAGAAGCCGGTTACTGGTGATTTATTATGTCATGAAGAAGAACTGAACACAAATACCAGGTAGAAACGCAGAGATGTTTTGCTCCTATCTGTTTTTTAATGTTTCTATGATTTTAATTTGTTCAATAAAAGTTTTTGGTTTTATTCACACTGGAAAACAAGTGCTTGATTATCAGTAACTTTCTTTGTCCCGTCCATTCCTTCCCAACTGTGATTTTTCATCCAAGCATTGAGAGATGAGCTGAAAGCAGACAATGTTTTCTATAGAGGAATGGCAGACATGGGTGTTGTCCACATAGAAAGCCTCTCCTAAATCCCATGCACAAAAAAGCCGCCCTACAATCTGCCAGGACACATGCGGAAACATATGAAGACTCCTGGGACTTTATACTCTGGAGTGATGAGACCAAGATAAATGGTGGACAAATGAGGAATACAATGAGAAATGGTGTCTACAGAGAAACCTGGTGGTGGCCGTGTCCTTATGTGCGGCTGCATGAGGAGCTACATTTCATTGATGGTATCTTGAATTCACAGATGTTCTGCTCTGTAGTGAAAGAAAAGATGCTGCCATCACTCTGTTCCCTTGGTAGGCCACTGTTGCATTTCTGAAGAACAGGGTGACAGTGATTCTGTGGCTAAGTGTCTCCTGATCTGAACCCAACCAAACACCTATGGGGAATTCTGAAGAGACAAGTTGTCATCGCTCCATCCAGCATCCAGGCTCTAAGAGCTCGTTATCGAAAGAGAGATAAAAGATAGATATAGTATTGTCACTAACTTGTTCATTCCAGGCCTAGAAAACTTGGTGCCGTCCTTTAAAATTATCGAGGCCATACAAAATAATAGATGTAGTAGCTTTTGATGTGGGGTGTACTCATTTTTGCATCAACTAATTTTGAGTAAAACTGAAGATTTTGTAATGAGAGTTATATTATTACCCTTACTTTCATGTTTTGATTACAAAAAAAATGTTCTATGAAACTTAGTGTTGGCAAAATTGTAGAAATTGATCTTGTGTTCAGTGAGCTATTAAATAAAATCTTACTCATTAAAGGGGGTGTACTCATTTATGCTGAACAATGTTTATTAAACTTTATAAAACACTGTGAGCATAATTATACTTTCTTTCCCATATGACTTCTCTCATGTTTTACAAGGTGTGATTTATGTATAAAAGATTTCCCACATTCTGAACATGAATACGGCTTCTCTCCTGTGTGAATTTTCTGATGTGTAATAAGATTCCCTTTAGTTGTAAAGCATTTCCCACATTCTGAACAAGAAAATGGCTTTTCTCCTGTGTGAATTCTCTTATGAACAGAAAGACTTGATTTATTCATAAAAGATTTCCCGCATTCTGAACATGAATACGGCTTCTCTCCTGTGTGAATTTTCTGATGTTCAATAAGATTCCCTTTATTTGTAAAGCATTTCCCACATTCTGAACAGGAATACGGCTTTTCTCCTGTGTGAATTCTCTGATGTGTAACAAGATGTGATTTATCTGGAAAGCACCTTCCACATACTAAACATGAAAAAGGTTTTTCTCTTGTGTGAATTCTTTGATGTATAACAAGCTCTGATTTACTTCTACAACATTTCCCACATTCCGAACATGAAAATGGCTTCTCTCCTGTATGAATTCTCTGATGTCTACTAAGAATCCATTTTTCTGTGAAGGACTTCCCACATTCTGAACATGAATATGGTTTCTCTCCTGTATGAATTCTCTGATGTGTAATAAGATTCCCTTTATCTGTGAAGGACTTCCCACATCCTGAACATGAATATGGCTTCTCTCCTGTATGAATTCTCTGATGTGTAACAAGCTCTGATTTACTTCTACAACATTTCCCACATTCCGAACATGAAAATGGCTTCTCTCCTGTATGAATTCTCTCATGTATAACAAATTGTGATTTATATGTAAAGCATTTCCCACATTCTGAACAGGAGTATGGCTTTTTACCTTTGTGTTTTCTGTGTGTTAAAAAATCTGAGCTTTTTGTAAATTTCTTGTCACACTGAAATCTTTTATCCACTTTGCCCCCTGGACTTTTGGTAACAATGTGAGATTGCTCAGGAGATGATTCCTCATGATTAGGAGGATTATAAGAAAGTGAAGTGCTGTGAAGTCCAGGAGGTGCAGGAAGGGTGATGAGGTTTTCTCCATTAGAGTGCTTCATGAGATCTTCTTTTTTACAATTTAGTGATGAACCGTTATTCTCACAAGGATTTCCTATCAGGATGAAAGATAAATTAGATGTGAGTTTTTTCTTCAACACAAAAGAGATTTCTGAATGTATTTTCTGGAGCTCACAATGAAGACCCTCGTCAGTGAAAGTACCGGTAATAAGGAGGACAACTACATGCCATAACATTAACAGAATGACGGGTAAAGTGAATGACACTTATAAACTGGTGACATTGGCACAAGTCAGGGGTGGCAGAGATTAGACAGCAAATAGTTCTTTAAGTGGTAATTACTGATGGCAGGTTCCCTTAATGTACCTCCAGTGCCATTTCACTCTCAAGCTTCGTATCTTGCCCTTAGTATAGAAAAGTGTCCACGCAATTAAAGAAGTTGTCCACTACTATTAAAAATGCCCCCAATGTAATTAACCCGTTGAGAGAAGATTTATTTTAATTACCTAGCTTTGTCTTTATTGGCAGTGATCGGCGCTATCGCTGGCCACTCACAGGCATCACACGACCCCCGGCTGCAGCCGGCTCTTGCTTCCGCTGATGTCACGTCAAGTGAGGCGTGACTCGGTGATGCGATCCCCGCGGTGGACGCCGGGCTGTGGGAGGGGTTTCCCCGCGCGTCACACCCAGCATCCACCGCGCACTTTCCCAATGAATGCAAGGTAATTGTGATTCACAAAATGTTATACAATTGAACGGTGAAGAAAAAAAAATTACATTTTTACCACTATAATGTTATTTTAGCCCCAGATTTTACATTTTCACAAGGGAAAATGGGTAAAAATGACGTCATAATTTTATACAATTTCTGCTGAACGGGGCAATACCCCATATGTGGCTGTACTGTACTGCTTAGCCACATGGCGAGACTGGGGAGGGACGGAGCGCTATTTGACTCTTGGAGAACAAACTTTAGTAGAACAGTTTGCAGACTCCATATACAGAGCCCCGAAGTGGCAAAAGAGCAGAATCCCCCCTCAAGTGACACCAGTTTGGAAATTACACCCCTATGGAAATGTATCTACAGGTGTAGTGATGAATTTGACTCCATGGGTGCTTTCCAGAAACGAGCAGTAATGGATGTTGCAAAGTGAAAATGCAAATATTTCATTATAGTGGCCAGTACATTGTAGTGTCCGGTACATTGTAGTGCCCTTACGTTGTAGCGCCCAGTACATGATTCCCAGCTAGTGCTTTCTGGAGAAATAAATTGTCTCTCCTCGCTACAGTAATGCCAAACATGTGGATGCTAACTGCACACGGTGGGGCTCAGGAGGAGGGGGCATTTGGATTTGGGAGCGCAGATGTCACTGGATTTCTTTAAGTGGGAGCCACGTCACTTTTCCAGAGCCTTTGTGCTACCAGTAATATGGACACCCCCTATATTACTGTTTACAGATGATGAACCTGAGTGGGGACTTTTTTTTTGTGGGTTGAGTAGAAGCTCGTGGTGGCATTTTGGGGTACAGAACATTTTGGATCATATTTATCCTGTGCTGTACGCTGAACACTTACAGTGGGTACGGGAAGTATTCAGACCCCTTAAAATTTTCCACTCTTTGTTTCATTGCAGCCATTTGGTAAATTCTAAAAAGTTCATTTATTTTTCTCATTAAAGTCCACTCTGCACCCCATCTTGACTGAAAAAAAGCAGAAATGCAGACAAATTTGCAAATGTATTAAAAAAGAAAAACTGAAATATCACATGCTCATAAGTATTCAGACCCTTTGCTCAGACACTCATATTTAAGTCACATGCTGTCCATTTCCTTGTGATCCTCCTTGAGATGGTTCTACTCCTTCATTGGAGTCCAGCTGTGTTTAATTAAACTGATAGGACTTGATTTGGAAAGACACACACCTGTCTATATAAGACGTCACCGCTCACAGTGCATGTCAGACCAAATGAGAATCATCAGCTCAAAGGAACTGCCCAAGGAGCTCAGAGACAGAATTGTGGCAAGGCACAGATGTGGCCAAGGTTACAAAAGTATTTCTGAATTACTCAAGGTTCCTAAGAGCACAGTGGCCTCCATAATCCTTAAATGGAAGAAGTTTGGGACCACCAGAAGTCTTCCTAGACCTGGCCGTCCAGCCAAACTGAGCAATCGTGGGAGAAGAGCCGTGGTAGGAGAGGTAAAGAAAACCCCCAAGATCACTGTGGCTGAGCTCCAGAGATGCAGTAGGGAGATGGGAGAAAGTTCCACAAAGTCAACGATCACTGCAGCCCTCCACCAGTCGGGCCTTTATGGCAGAGTGGCCAGATGGAAGCCTCTCCTCAGTGCAAGACATATGAAAGCCCGCATAGAGTTTGCTCAAAACACATGAAGGACTCAGACTATGAAAAATAAGATTCTCTGGTCTGATGAGATGAAGATAGAACTTTTTGGTGATAATTCTAAGCGGTATGTGTGGAGAAAACCTGGCACTGCTCATGACCTGCCCAATACAATCCCTACAGTGAAACATGGTGGAGGCAGCATCATGCTATGGGGGTATTTTTCAGCTGCAGGGACAGGATGACTGGTTGCAATTGAAGGAAACATGAATGCAGCCAAGTACAGAGATATCCTGGATGAAAACCTCTTCCAGAGTGTTCTGGACCTCAGACTTGGCCGAAGGTTCACCTTCCAACAAGACAATAACCCTAAGCACACAGCTAAAATGACAAAGGAGTGGCTTCAGAACAATTCTGTGACCATTCTTGACTGGCCCAACCAGAGCCCTGACGTAAACCCAATTGAGCATCTCTGGAGAGACCTGAAAATGTCTGTCCACCAACTTTCACCATCCAACCTGATGGAACTGGAGAGGATCTGTAAGGAAGAATGGCAGAGGATCCCTAAATCCAGGTGTGAAAAACTTGTTACATCATTCCCAAGAAGACTCATGGCTGTACTAGCTCAAAAGGGGCTTCTACTCAATACTGAGCAAAGGGTCTGAATACTTATAACCATGTGATATTTCAGTTTTTCTTTTTTAATACATTTGCAAAAATGTCTACATTTCTGTTTTTTTTCAGTCAAGATGGGGTGCAGAGTGTACTATAATGAGAAAAAAATGAACTTTTTAGAACTTACCGAATAGCTGCAATAAAACAAAGAGTGAAATATTTAAAGGTGTAGGAATACTTTCCGCACCCACTGTACATCGGGGTTTCCATCTAAATCTACAAAATACATGATTCAGATGACACCCCCGAGGGATCCATTCAGAATAATGAGGCAGCAGAGTTACACCGGACTCCGTCTAGCCTCTGGTCGACTGCGCTTTTATGCACGCTTAAAAAGATGGACATCACTGGATCATAGGCCAGACGGCGTCCACAGCGCCTCATTATACGGAATCTTCCCCCGGGGTTCTGTCCGAATCGCAAGCTCAGTCATTTATATGGCAGCATGAGACTTGTGTAAGAATAATATGAAAGTAAAAGATGGAAGTAATATTAAAAAACACAATTAGGAAAATTAAAAATGTGCTTATTAAATCATTAAGAAGAGGTGTGAATGCGGCCCAGTTATTCATCGGTGTGCAACCGGACTCTGTACAGGAGCAGCCGCGCCATCACCGGACGCTTCTGCTGTGATGTGGACGGCGGATAAAGCTTCACTGCACCGGAGACTTCATACAATATCACACAACGGTCATCGTCACACGCCGCTAATCATAGTCACATGCCAATCATCATCGTCATACGCCAGTCATCATCATCACACGCCGCTAATCATAGTCACATGCCAATCATCATCATCATACGCCAGTCATCATCATCACACGCCGCTAATCATAGTCACATGCCAATCATCATCATCATACGCCAGTCATCATCATCATCACATGCCAATCATCATCATCATACGCCAGTCATCATCATCACACGCCGCTAATCATAGTCACATGCCGGTCATCATAGTCACATGCCAATCATCATCATCATCATCACATGCCGGTCATCATCATCATCACACGCCGCTAATCATAGTCACATGCCAATCATCATACGCCGCTAATCATAGTCACATGCCAATCATCATCCTCATACGCCAGTCATCATCATCATCACATGCCGGTCATCATCATCACACGCCGCTAATCATAGTCACATGCCAATCATCATCATCACACGCCGCTAATCATAGTCACATGCCAATCATCATCGTCATACGCCAGTCATCATCATCACACGCCGGTCATTATTACACACCTGTGGAAACATCTACAGGAATCTCCTTCCCGTCACTCACACACGGCTGATCCCCACTCGTCGCTTCTTCTTCTGTCTCGTCCTTCACTTTATTCTTAGTTGGATCTTCCTCCTGATATATCAGATGTAACAATCAGCGCAATACAAGAAACCACCAAAATCTGTGACCTCTATGACCTCGATCAGAAATGTCCCCCCATATACAGATCCAGTACAGGGCTCAGCACCGTCTACCTGATGACTCTCCGGGATGTTGTGATTCTCCTCTGGACAGTCCTGGGGATACAGAGGACGGGGACATCTCTCTGGTGGATTTCTTTCCATGAGTCCATCTGTAGGAAACACACAGTGACAGAATACAGTGACATGTAAAAGTTTGGGCACCAATGGTTAAAATTACTGTTATTGTGAACAGTTAAGTTGAAGATTAAATAATCTCTAAACGGCCTAAAGTTAAAGATGACATTTCCTTTGTATTTTAGGCAAAACAATAAATAATAAATTATATATATTTTCATCTTTTACATTTAACATGGTGTTATGTTTGCATCAAGAATTTGCTGAAATTTCATGGAATCCATTCTTCCCTCTACCCATTCCCTGTGCCATTGGCTGCAACACAACCCCAAAGCATGATTGATCCACCACCATGCTTAATGGTTGGCGAGATGTTCTTTTCCTAAAATTCTGTGCCCTTTTTTCTCCACACAACTTTGATCATTGCTCTATTTTAACCTCATCGGTCCACAAGACTTGTTTCCAAAATGCATCAGACCTTCTTAGATGTACTTTTGCATACTTCTGACGCTGAATTTCATGGTGCGGTCGCAGGAGAGGTTTTCTTCTGATGACTCTTCCATGAAGGCCATATTTGTGCAGGTGTCTCTGAAGAGTATAATAATGTACCACAACTCCAGAGTCTGCTAAATCTTTCTGAAGGTCTTTTGCAGTCAGGAGGGGGTTCTGATTTGCCTCTATAGCAATCCTACTGAAAATTTGCTTGGTCTTCCAGACCTTATCTTGACCTCCACTGTTTCTGTTAACTGACATTTCTTTATTACATTTTGAACCGAGGAAAGGGCAACTTGAAAACGCTTCGCTCATAGCCTTCTCCTGCTTTGTGGGCCTCCACCATTTTCAGAGTGCTAGACAGCGGATTAGAAGAAGCCATGGCTGCTGTTTTTTTGGCACATTGTTAGAGTAGGCTGGGTTTTTATAAAGCTGGCCTTTCCTAATGATGATAGTGAAAGAACCCTTACCCTAACAGGCTAAGTAAGGTCTGAATCATTGGTCAAAGTTATCTGAGCACACAAATGTCCAAGGGTAATACAAAGGAAATGTATCATCTTTAACTTTAGGTCTTTTAGAGATCATTTCATCTTCAACTTGCTTAACTGGTCACAATAACAGTAATTTTGACCAGGGGTGCCCAAACTTTTACATGCCACTGTAGATTGTGTCATGCAATGATGGAAGTAGTAGTAGATGACCACAGAACCGACATGACAGTCTCCCCTCCTCACCCTGCTGATCGGCACATATTGCGGTCGCCTCTTGGGCTCCATGTATAACTTCAACCTTAATATTAATCAGATCTTCATCCTAAAAAGAAAAAATGTAAGATGAGCTCAAATCCCATCACATCATGGTCAGATGCTGTGGGGACTTCAGTGTCATCTACCTGATGATCCTCCGGGATGTTGTGATTCTCCTCTGGACAGTCCTGGGGATACAGAGAACGGGGACATCTCTCTGGTGGATTTCTCCCCCTGGATCCATCTGTGGAGACACACAGACTGAATACATGACCTGCCGTGTATCTGTCTATATATGAGACTCGTCTCTCAGAACCGGTAATTCTATGTTTATGTATCAGTGAATAAATTACATTGTTGTGGTCCTCACCACCGGTACCGAGGTCCCAGCACATTGTGGCCCCAAGTATGAAGTGATAATCAGCGAGACCAAAGCCTAATGCTTTCTGCTCTGCACTCAGAGGATGAGGACCCCGAGGAGAGGGACAGAGAAGACCCTCATCAGTCAATGAAGGAGCCGTACTAAGAAACACAACTTCTCCAAGTTTCGTCTCCACCAGGGATGGAACCACAGAGGAGCTGGAAAAAGCTCCACATTTCTATCCATTGGTTTCTTCTCTCCTAATTCACTGTATAGAGATTGGGGGAAGGACGGTGACCATTTACCAGTGATTGTATTTTGAGAGTTCATGATGTCACCGTGAGGACACGGCCTCCCTCCTGGAAGGATCCTCTGGGATCACTCAGAGGAGAGAACCTGATCTATTAAAAGACGGGTTACCGTGTTTTTCTTCTTCTTTAAATAGAGATAACTCTCAACATCCGCCTCGGTATAAACACTAAAATAAGCAGCAAGTTCTGCATTTGACTCTAAAGGAGGAAAAAGGGGCACATGTACGACTAATGTACGAAGTCACAGAACCCGGAAGGACGGTGTTGTGGGGAGCACCCGGTACACAGCGGTTAGCGCCTATCAATGTGTAGAAAGGACAACTAGAGAGCAGGCACCGGGGTCATGGGCGCTTACTGATGCACACGGGGAGCCAAGGAGAGATTGTCTGGTCAAACTCCACAGAAAAGCTCCATAATACATATTCTTCTGAACAAACATTCCTTTAAGGGAGACTTACAATTATTACCACCAGACCAGGATCTTAGATTGAAGTCCCCATCATTTTTGCTTTGTCTCCCAAAATTAGAACAAATGTTTGTGTGTGTGTGTGTATATATATATAGATAGATAGATAGATAGATAGATAGATAGATAGATAGATACGGTTAGGTCCATATATATTTGGACAGAGACAACATTTTTCTAATTTTGTTTCTAGACATTACCACAATGAATTTTAAACAAAAATTCAGATGCATTTGAAGTTCAGACTTTCAGCTTTCATTTGAGGGGATCCACATTAAAATTGGATGAAGGGTTTAGGAGTTTCAGCTCCTTAACATGTGCCACCCTGTCTTTAAAGGGACCAAAAGTAATTGGACAATTGACTCCAAGGCTATTTCATGGACAGGTGTGGGCAATCCCTTCGTTATGTCATTCTCAATTAAGCAGATAAAAGGCCTGGAGTTGATTTGAGGTGTGGTGCTTGCATTTGGAAGGTTTTGCTGTGAAGTAAACATGCGGTCAAAGGAGCTCTCCATGCAGGTGAAACAAGCCTTCCTTAAGCTGCAAAAACAGAAAAAACCCATCCGAGAAATTGCTACAATATTAGGAGTGACAAAATCTACAGTTTGGTACATCCTGGGAAAGAAAGAAAGCAATGGTGAACTCATCAATGCAAAAAGACCTGGGCGCCCACGGAAGACAACAGTGGTGGATGATCGCATGGTGAAGAGAAACCCCTTCACAACAGCCAACCAAGTGAACAACACTCTCCAGGAGGTAGGCGTATCAATATCCAAATCTACCATAAAGAGAAGACTGCATGAGAGTAACTACAGAGGGTTCACTGCACGGTGCAAGCCACTCATAAGCATCAAGAATAAAAAGGCTAGACTGGACTTTGCTAAAAAACATCTAAAAAAGCCAGCACAGTTCTGGAAGAACATTCTTTGGACAGATGAAACCAAGATCAACCTCTACCAGAATGATGGAAAGAGAAAAGTATGGCGAAGGCGTGCTACAGCTCATGATCCAAAGCATACCACATCATCTGTAAAACACGGCGGAGGCAGTGTGATGGCTTGGGCATGCATGGCTGCAAGTGGCACTGGGTCACTAGTGTTTATTGATGATGTGACACAGGACAGAAGCAGCCGAATGAATTCTGATGTATTCAGAGCCATACTGTGTGCTCAGATCCAGCCAAATGCAGCCAAACTGATTGGTTGTCGTTTCATACTACAGATGGACAATGACCCAAAACATAAAGCCAAAGCAACCAGGAGTTTATTAAAGCAAAGAAGTGGAATATTCTTGAATGGCCAAGTCAGTCACCTGATCTCAACCCAATTGAGCATGCATTTCACTTGTTAAAGACTAAACTTCAGACAGAAAGGCCCACAAACAAACAGCAACTGAAAACCACCGCAGTGAAGGCCTGGCAGAGCATCAAAAAGGAGGAAACACAGCATCTGCTGATGTCCATGAGTTCAAGACTTCAGGCAGTCATTGCCAACAAAGGGTTTTCAACCAATTACTAGAAATGAACATTTTATTTACAATTATTTCATCTGTCCAATTACTTTTTGTCCCTTTAAAAACAGGGTGGCACATGTTAAGGAGCTGAAACTCCTAAACCCTTCATCCAATTTTAATGCGGATACGCTCAAATGAAAGCTGAAAGTCTGAACTTCAACTGCATCTGAAAATTCATTGTGGTAATGTCTAGAACCAAAATTAGAAAAACGTTGTCTCTGTCCAAATACATATGGACCTAACTCTGTGTGTGTGTGTGTGTGTGTGTGTGTGTGTGTGTGTGTGTGTGTGTGTGTGTGTGTGTGTGTGTGTGTGTGTGTGTGTGTGTGTGTGTGTGTGTGTGTAGCCACCTTTTGCTTTGATGACTGCTTTGCGCACTCTTGGCATTCTCTTGATGAGCTTCAAGAGGTAGTCACCGGAAATGGTTTTCACTTCACAGGTGTGCCCTGTCAGGTTTAATAAGTGGGATTTCTCACCTTATAAATGGGGTTGGGACCATCAGTTGTGTTGTGCAGAAGTCTGGTGGATACACAGCTGATAGTCCTACTGAACAGACTGTTAGAATTTGTATTATAGCAAGAAAAAAAGCAGCTGAGTAAAGAAAAACGAGTGGCCATCATTACTTTAAGAAATGAAGGTCAGTCAGTGCGAAAAATTGGGCAAACTTTGAAAGTGTCCCCAAGTTCAGTTGCAAAAATCATCAAGCGCTACAAAGAAACTGGCTCACATGAGGACCGCCCCAGGAAAGGAAGACCAAGAGTCACCTCTGCTTCTGAGGATAAGTTTATCCGAGTCACCAGCCTCAGAAATCACAGGTTAACAGCATCTCAGATTAGAGACCAGGTCAATGCCACACAGAGTTCAGAGGTATGGACAAGCGACAGCAGATTAGATGGAAAATCATCAGTAAATTAACCCCGACTCTGCTGAGTAACGATCAGACTCCGGTACCGAAAGAAATCATAGGAGAGAACGGACAGAAAAGTTGGGACATCTGCAGACAAAATGTGACCGATGCTCTAAGGAAGGTGAAAGTTTCTGAAAGAAGCCGCCGAGGACGAAGACTCAAGACTGATGAAGACGACAGCGGAGAAACCGCGACTCACAGATCAGAAGAGAATAATCAGGGAATGAAAGCTGTGAGAAAATGTAGAGAAAACCAGAGCAAGTCTGGAGAAAAATCATCTATTATAGGACGAGACCGAGAGACGTCATCACATCCACCGGAGCCAACAAGAGTCTCCTCTCACCTGGTAATGTCAGAGGCCGGAGTTCCTCCATCATCACCTCCTGGTACCGATCCTGGTGTCCTTCTAGATACTCCCACTCCTCCATGGAGAGATAGACAGCGACGTCCTGACACCTTATAGGAACCTGACAACGACACCGTCATCACCCAGAATCCTCCAGTGCTGTCCTGTATAATGTCCCAGCAGTCACCTCTCCGGTCATCACCCAGAATCCTCCAGAGCTGTCCTGCATAATGTACCAGCAGTCACCTCCAGTCATCACCCAGAATCCTCCAGTGCTGTCCTGTATAATGTCCCAGTGTCAGCTCTCCGGTCATCACCCAGAATCCTCCAGTGCTGTCCTGTATAATGTCCCAGCAGTCACCTCTCCGGTCATCACCCAGAATCCTCCAGTGCTGTCCTGTATAATGTCCCAGCAGTCACCTCTCCGGTCATCACCCAGAATCCTCCAGTGCTGTCATGTATAATGTCCCAGCAGTCACCTCTCCGGTCATCACCCAGAATCCTCCAGTGCTCTCCTATATAATGTCCCAGCAGTCACCTCTCCGGTCATCACCCAGAATCCTCCAGTGCTGTCCTGTATAATGTCCCAGCAGTCACCTCTCCGGTCATCACCCAGAATCCTCCAGTGCTGTCCTGTATAATGTCCCAGCAGTCACCTCTGCGGTCATCACCCAGAATCCTCCAGTGCTCTCCTATATAATGTCCCAGTAGTCACCTCTCCGGTCATCACCCAGAATCCTCCAGTGCTGTCCTGTATAATGTCCCAGCAGTCACCTCTCTGCTCATCACCCAGAATCCTCCAGTGCTGTCCTGTATTATGTCCCAGCAGTCACCTCTCCGCTCATCACCCAGAATCCTCCAGTGCTGTCCTGTATAATGTCCCAGCAGTCACCTCTCCGCTCAGCAGCTCAATCATCTTGTTGCTGAGCTCTAGGATCTTCTTCTTCTTCCTCTCATGTATTGGGGGGTGCGGGGGAGGCTCTGTGATGGGGCCCGGGCTCCGCCCTCCTGACTCCTGGAGATGGATGATGGGAGTCACACCCTCCCCCGGTGTCTTCCTCACTACTGTGTAATCCTGTGTATGGAGAGAGACACTTAGGGAGAAGAATTCCTTCCCGACTCCAGATCTGACAATCAGTAGAAATCCCGGGATCAATAACCGTCTCCAGTAATCTGGGGCCATAACCTGGAATATTATTACACTCAGGACAGACATCCAGGCCCCTCTACAGCTCTTATAGGGAATCCCCATGACAACTCCTCCTGGCAGAGAGCTGCACACAATCACTGCTCTTACAGTAAAGAATCCTTCTCTTCCTCTTCTGGATTTCCTCTTCCCGATGTCGGACTTGTTACATAACACAATAAAGCTGATAGAAATGTAGAGGAGTTACCTCTCCGCTCAGCAGGGAGATGATCTCCAGGGTGAAGTGTAATAATCTTCTGGTGGTCTCGTCCTCGTCCATCATCGGGGTCATTCAGGAGAAGGAGGGATGAATACTGGATCAGCTGGAGGGATCTCGTCCTGCCGGCGTCTTCATGATAAAGGAGAAGATGGAGATCACAGGGGACAATATAACGACAATCACTGAATTCTGCCCCAAATATCCGACATTTATCAGGAAGAAACTGGAGGAAAAGCCACAAACTCCACTGAGGCCTCCTCCGCCGATCTGATCGCTCATTATCAGCCTCGTAGGAGGATGGTCACTGTGGTAACTACAGAGCCAGCAGAGGACAATCACCGTGGTAAGTACAGCGCCAGCGGGGGATGGTCACCGTGGTAACTACAGCGCAAGCGGAGGACAGTCACCGTGGTAACTACACCTCCAGCGGAGGACAGTCACCGTGGTAACTACAGCGCCAGCGGGGGACGGTCACCGTGGTAACTACAGCGCCAGCAGGGGACGGTCACCGTGGTAACTACAGCGCCAGCGGGGGACGGTCACCATGGTAACTACAGCGCCAGCGGGGGACGGTCACCGTGGTAACTACAGCGCCAGCGGGGGACGGTCACCGTGGTAACTACAGCGCCAGCGGGGGACGGTCACAGTGGTAACTACACCTCCAGCGGGGGACAGTCAGCGTGGTAACTACACCGCCGGCGGAGGACGGTCACCGTGGTAACTACACCTCCAGCAGGGGACAGTCAGCGTGGTAACTACACCGCCGGCGGAGGACGGTCACCGTGGTAACTACACCTCCAGCAGGGGACGGTCACCGTGGTAACTACAGCGCCAGCGGGGGACGGTCACCGTGGTAACTACAGCGCCAGCGGGGGACGGTCACCATGGTAACTACAGCGCCAGCGGGGGACGGTCACCGTGGTAACTACAGCGCCAGCGGGGGACGGTCACCGTGGTAACTACAGCGCCAGCGGGGGACGGTCACAGTGGTAACTACACCTCCAGCGGGGGACAGTCAGCGTGGTAACTACACCGCCAGCGGAGGACGGTCACCGTGGTAACTACACCTCCAGCAGGGGACAGTCAGCGTGGTAACTACACCGCCGGCGGAGGACGGTCACCGTGGTAACTACACCTCCAGCAGGGGACGGTCACCGTGGTAACTACAGCGCCAGCGGGGGACGGTCACCGTGGTAACTACAGCGCCAGCGGGGGACGGTCACCGTGGTAACTACAGCGCCAGCGGGGGACGGTCACCGTGGTAACTACAGCGCCAGCGGGGGACGGTCACCGTGGTAACTACAGCGCCAGCGGGGGACGGTCACCGTGGTAACTACAGCGCCAGCGGGGGACGGTCACCGTGGTAACTCCACCTCCAGCGGGGGACGGTCACCGTGGTAACTACAGCGCCAGCAGGGGACGGTCACGGGGGAGACTCCACGCAAGTAACAGGACCCCCTCCTCACCCACGCAGTCTCGCACCTACAGAATCCCCCCGCTCCCTGTGCAGCCCCCATACAGGAACATCCACTTATCTCCGCCCCCAAATCACCTCAGCTCCTCGGTGTAATCACCACAGCCTCAACAGCAGAAAGCAATGGAGAGCGAGGCCCCGCCCCTTCTGGTGACATCATCAAGTCACATGGGTATGACGTCAGGTCCTTTAGCCCACATGGATTTAGTCTACCTTTCCCGAGCTCCGCCCCCTGATCACATGACAGTGACGTCACCACAGGTCCTCCGCTCTCAGTGCAGCAGCCTCTTCCTGTGTTGTTGTGATGCTCTGTTCTTTCTCCCCCTCCCTCCGTCGTCTCTCTCTCTCTCCCCCTCCGTCGTCTCTCTCTCTCCCCCTCCGTCCTCTCTCTCCACCCCTCCGTCGTCTCTCTCTCTCCACCCCTCCGTCGTCTCTCTCTCTCCACTCCTCCGTCGTCTCTCTCTCTCTCCCCCCTACGTCGTCTCTCTCTCTCTCCCCCCTCCGTCGTCTCTCTCTCTCTCTCCCCCTACGTCGTCTCTCTCTCCCCCTCCGTCGTCTCTCTCTCTCTCCACCCTCCGTCGTCTCTCTCCCCCCCTCCGTCGTCTCTCTCTCTCTCTCCCCCTCCGTCGTCTCTCTCTACCCCTCCGTCGTCTCTCTCTCTCCCCCCCTCCGTCGTCTCTCTCTCTCTCCCCCCTACGTCGTCTCTCTCCCCCCTACGTCGTCTCTCTCTCTCCCCCCTACGTCGTCTCTCTCTCTCCCCCCTACGTCGTCTCTCTCTCTCCCCCCTACGTCGTCTCTCTCCCCCCTACGTCGTCTCTCCCTCTCTCTCCCCCTCCGTCGTCTCTCTCTCCCCCCTACGTCGTCTCTCTCTCTCCCCCCCTCCGTCGTCTCTCTCTCTCTCCCCCCTACGTCGTCTCTCTCCCCCCTACGTCGTCTCTCCCTCTCTCCCCCTCCGTCGTCTCTCTCCCCCCTCCGTCGTCTCTCTCTCCCCCCTACGTCGTCTCTCTCTCCCCCCTACGTCGTCTCTCTCTCCCCCCTAC